>NC_056737.1:1706899072-1706981572 GCF_019279795.1 Protopterus annectens | reverse complement strand
CATAATTACCTAAAGGTATATGCACATATGCTGATGCATGACTAACTAAGAATTCCTGAATTCACTTTTAAAGTGGCAGATCACAGTTACCATATGATGTATCAGATATAAATTCTAGTTTTAAAACTATATTCAGTCCAGTTACATCTTGCTGCAGGGCATGCCATGGTTAGGTTACAATAATTTTGCAGGGTAGATTTTTGCCCATGGGCTGCCTGTTGAACACCCTAGATCTTCATTATATCTTCAACATCATCCTCATTTCATCTTCATCTCCATCATCCTCATCTCTTCTCTGTTTTCATCACTTGCATCATCACATCTTCATCCCATCATAATTATATTCATTGTCATCATTGATTCTTCAACATTTTGGTCACATCTTCACAGATACACTGATTATTCCAGTAGTTTTCAATATGGCACAAACCCTTTCAATATATGATTCACACTAATGCATTTTACTAGAGGGCTATCATTGGGGCAATTCACATATTCCCAGATTTCTTCCTAAATATGATCACCCTAAAATAGACAACTATTTATTACATCTGTTTTATTACACTGTATGCCAAACACTATAAACTTAGGGATTGTATCCTGTTCCATTTTTCTTTGTGACCTTTTCCTTGAAAATTACTTAATTTAATTATTTATTGATTTATTGTCTGATTGAGTGAATCATTGTACTGCATTCTGTGTCTCTTTATGTGAACTCTGTGGCAAACTACCAAAAAGCATGCCATTCCACTACAGGCTGTTTGTACCCACAGTTGTATCATCAGAAAGTGACATCAGATGGCATGGAATCAGAAAGGAATTGGATAGCTGCTCAGCATACAGTAAACACAAACATACATTTATTAGACATAATGCCTACATTAACACTGACGTCACTATATGGATCTAGGACTATTTACTGAACGCCCATAAAACCGAAACTAAAACAGCCAAACACACTTTAGCGAAAGTGCTTTTCACCAAAAAATTACTATTGTATAATACAACATTAAACTTTTATTCAAATCAAGCATCCAGTTCTTCTAAACATTTACCAGAATATACTGTGGCAGTACACCTGTTCTGCAGCCAGTACACTATAACACTGGTTCCCAATGCTTCATTTTAGAACAGAATAGTAATGTAGCACACATTGAGTTTAATAATGAGAATAATGCTGAATTATTGCCATGATTTCTGTTTCTGACTTTAGTATTATTTTCTAAAAACTTTCTAGCATTCTAATCAGTTTAAAAAGCATCATTATATTTTCCATTCATCATGAATCATGGCATGTAGATTACTTGTCTTGAACTTCAGTTGTTTAATTAACAAACCCTTTATGATAAAATACCTGACCTGCTGTGGATTACTCTGTCACATTCTTGAAAGGTATTCACACTGTATTTTATTTTCCATATCAGTTTACTATAACTCCTCAGCTATTACTCATCTTCTCTACTTTCTAATCCTCCTCAACAACTCAACAACTCTGCTCCCCTTCCTTGTGCTCTATTACAGATTCAGCAGCCCCCAGTAATCTCCTTCACTGTCACAGCACATGTCAAATTGCCAAGATCATTGCTCTTCCTTGAACAAGGCCATACAAAAGCATGTCAAGATCTGCAAAATGCCATTTTGCACTTCCAAAGTAAATTTTACTTTCTTCAATACTCACTTGATTTTCTGCTTTTAGTGCATCAATGTAGTTGTTATCTTATCAACACTACTAGTTATCATAACATGCAGGAAATCTGCTTTCACTCAAAAGAAAAGGTTTATTTAACCCTGACATGGCATGCAGTCAGTGATCCGTGTTCTCCTATTTTGAGGATACTCTGAACCAAAGTTGATGCCAAAGCAGTTGGTCTATACAACTCTTCCCCCAATAGGCACCATCAAGAGTCTGTGCTGCAGCCCACAACTCCATTATTGGTTGATGTTGAGTTTGAGTTGGAAGCACCCAGCATATTTTTGGGAAGCAGAAGGAACCCTATAGAGACACACAGAGAGAACATGCAAATTCCATACAGGCATTGGCCAGAGGTCAGGATTGAACTTTGGTAGCATGTGTATGGGAGGCAAAGACCTTAACCTTATATGTGGGAATTGCAATGATGGAGGGGCTTCAGATGACAGTGAGGGATGTCATCAGAATTAGTGACAGACTCATAGCAATCAGACTCCAGTGCAAGAATAGGGTAGTATTCATAATCTCAGCCTATGTCCCACAGAAGGATTGTGATAGTAAAGAAAGCAATGCACTCAGACAGCAGTCAAAGGACCTACCATATAAAACAGGACAACATGAATTGGTGTTGATAATTGGTGACATGAATGCACATATTGGGACAGAACTGGATATGAAGACTGCTTGGGTCCACATGGCTGGCGCAACAGGAATAAAGTAGGAGAGGCCATTCTAGACTTCTGTGTGGCAAACGGCTTCATGGTGGGCAACACATGGTTCAGCAAATGACAGACAGTTACAAGATCACATATAAGATTTGCCAACATACCTAGTAATGAAAGGATACAGGGCTAGATTCAGCACTTGCAAAGTCATCTCCAGAGAAACAGTCGGCCACAGCATAAACTACTGGTTGCCACAATCATGCAAGCATTGCTCAGAGAAAGCTCGTAGGTCAACAGAGACTATGCTGAAGACTTGGAAATTGACTTGAGAGAAAGCAAGAGTTCAAGGAATTACTCGAGCTTCTAGCACCTCAAGAAGAATGCAGGAAAAAGTGGGAGATAGAAAAGATGTACAAGGCTAAGAAGGAATAATGGTTGTCTAACAAAGAAGCTAAGAGAGCAGTTGCAATGGCAAAGAACAAGGCATCAGAGGCACTGAAAAGTGACTTAACAGATGGCAAAAACAAACTCTATCAAGTTGCAAGGCAAAGACAGAAAGATAAAGAAGACAGTCATCATTGGCCCTTCATAAGGGATTTTTAGCAACATCCTGCTCACCAGTCCACAGTCAATCAAAGTCAGATGGAAGGAAAACTTTCAACAGCTTCTGAATGAAGAATACCCCACACAAGGTGTACTGCCCAAGACACAGCCTACGATGAATGATGAAGAGGAGAATAGCACTAAGGAAAATGAATTCAGGGAAAGCAGCAGGGTCAGATGAGGTCACAGCAGTTATGATCAAGATGTTGATGAGACAGGGAGGAAAGGTTCCTGAGGGTACTCATGGCAGTATGGAGAGAAAGGTTTATCCCATTTGAGTGGAGAATAAGCATTCTAGTGCCAGTATAAAAGAACAAAGGGGACATTCACAAATGTGGGCAGTACAGAGATATCAAAATCTCGTCACGCTGCATGAAAGTTCTGAACAGGGTGATTGATAAATGCACAGAATAGTAGAAAGTAAGATGGAAAATGTGCAGTTTGGATGCAGATCTGGATGCAACACAACCAACTCAGTGTTTGCATTGTGACAGATAGTTGAAAAGAAGCTACAGATGAGAAAAATAGTCTAACTGGGCATTCCTAGACTTAGGGAAATCATATGATAAGGTCCCAAGAAAGCTGATTTGATCAGTCCTATGGTGGTTCAAAGTCCCAGAAACATTGGTAAAATTAGTGCATGCTATATATAAAGGCCCAATGACTCAAGTACAAACAGTGCTTGGTCTCACAGAGGTGTTCTCAGTGGGAATGGACGTGCATCAGGGTTTAGCTCTGAGCCCACTGTTGTTCATACTGGTAATAGACTACATTAGCAAAGAGTTCAGGGGGAACAGATCAACAAAATTGATGTATGCAGATGATGTGGCATTACAGGCAGACTCTGAGAAAGAACGTCAGCAAAGGATAGGGAAATGGAATGTAAAACTGAAGTCACATGGGATGAAACTGGGTACAGATAAAGCAGTTATAATGGCAGAAAATGGGGGAAATCAGAAGAAACTGAGAACTGGGATAGAAGGGAAATAGTGAAACAGGTTAACAGCTTTACATTTCTGGGAGGGATGAGTGAGGAAAAGGGAAGATGAAGAGATCAAAGCTAGAATCAGATGAGCTGCTGCCAACTGACACAGAATGTCAGGGACAGTGTATAACAGAAGAATGCAAAGAAAGCTGAAAAGTAAGGTATACAAAACAGTGATGTGGCCAGTATTACTCTAAGGTACAGAAACCTGGGCAGTAAAGGAAGAGCAGCTGTGGAAGTTGGAGATTAGGGAGATGAAGGGCTGCCTAAATATACTCTTTTCCTTACTAACACAACCCTGTTCTGAGGCATAGGCTGAGATTATATAAAATTGCTGTCTCTTACCAGTTACCATAAAACACTGTCAATGTGCATACTATTTTATTCTTTACTTTTATAACAATCACAGATATTTGGATTTAATTTAAATCATTTATTAAAACATTGCAATAAATACACGGACAGCCATTTGATGAACAAAACAAAATAGTTTCACAATGAAAGCAAACATAACATGCTCAATAGTAAACCTCTTTCTTTGAAATTCACATTTATTTAAAATACATCTAGCAACCCATTAAACTACAAGACACATGCTCAAATTCATAGTCAAATGGCACATAGTGAAGCAATAATTATTGGCTGTGTGATAGATGCAAGAATTCAAAAGACTAATGTGTAAAGCAGTTGCTAACAGAGTGAGACTCACTAGGCCCAAGTGTCCCTTTTCAGGAGCAGCTCAGTAGCACTGTCTGTTGAAGTGATTTGGTCAGATTTACACAGCAGACAAATGAAGGCTAGAGGGAATCAAACCCTGCACTACAGGTAGTAGCTCATTAGCAGCTCATAGCCTTAAACTGTTGTAAACCAACACAGTACATTCCACATGCATGTGCCTGCAAAAGTAAATTTAACTAAAAATGTATTCACAGTTAAATATTAACACTAAACATGTAAGATTTCATGCTGATCAGTTTATTCACAACCAAATAAACACACTGTCAATAGTCAAAAATCATTAAAACAAAGGATCATACCACCCTAAGAACATGGTTCATTTGATGATGTTTTTGTTAACTACAATCACTTCCTTCCTTTTACACCAAACTATTCTAGAATGCAGTAACTATTCTTGTGCACACGTGCATAAACACACACCATACCCCTCAACTCTTCAGATTTTTGCAGAATGTCCAGATTTTTGCCTCATATTTTGTTTCATTCCTCATAAAATTTTGTTTTTCTAGCCAATCTTTGACAAATCATTGAGGACTGAAGTTAGAAAATATTGAGAGATTTGAGTTCATACTTCATAAACTTCAGAAAATTCATATTAATGCGAAACCTGTTATTGTATCAACTTTCTACATTTTTAAGAAGAATATTTAAAAGTTATCCTTATTTTTTGGGCCTTTGCCCCCCCCCCCCCATAATTTATGGCTTTTTCCACATTTCTTACTCTGAGATGTTAAGAAGTATGACATACATGCACACACACACACGTGCATACACAAAACTATCATACTGACTGCTTACACTCAGATCTTAACTTGTGATCAAATGAATGAACAAATACATAATGAATGAAAAGTGTATTTCAGTTCACTGCTATTAAAACCATTCCATCCCCATGCCTTCCCAACCTCTTAACTCAATAATCAGAGACAAGACCCAAATCTCAGCAACAGATTATAAATATTTCTCCTACAGACCCAAATCTCAGGAACAGATTATAAATATATCTCCTACATACTTAAAAAGTTTTCTAGAATAACAAGCTTTGCATTAGCAAACTACTTCTGAAGAATACAAAGTCTGAAAGTCACGTGCCTATCATTACTTAGGGACTGCAGTCCACAACAGAAAGCAATACATTGACAAGGAGCAGACCAAATACTTCTCAGCTTCTTTATTAAAGAATCCTGGACTAAGTCAAAAATAATGGGGGGGCATCATTTTAAATATTACTTTCTTTTATCTATCTGTTAATCAGGTAAGCCCACTGGAAAAAGAGTCCCTTTACAGGGGCAACCCAGGAGCATGGTCTAAGTGACATGTTCAAAGTCACACAGTAAGCAAATGAAGGCAGAAGGATTCAAACCCTGTACATTTGACTATGGGAAGCAGTTTATCAGAAGCTCAGAGCTTTACATGCCAGACAACTCTAATTCACTTAAAAAGTTAACAGAACAGCAGATGTTGCATGAACATGTATTTTTGTTATTGAATAACTGTTCCAGTTTAGAATGACTGAGATAGAAATAAATTAAACTGTTTTTTCTATGCTTATGTCAGGATGTACATGACAATAAAAAAGTTGTGTATAACAGAAAAGCATGAACTGGGGGATGGGAAGTTTATGTAACTTAAAAACAGAAAATAACAGGTTGCAGTATGAGCCTAATGTGATAATAATAATAAATAGGAAAATGGGGAGCTTTAGATTCTCAGGGCAATTGAAATCATCATGCTTTTTTTTTCCTGTGTGGATAAATCACATTTAATCCAGGATTGTACAAAAAATGTGGATAGTGTGGGAAGTGTGGGCTTTTCAAGAAGAAATATAAATGATGTTGTAGGAAATATGGAGGTGAGGAATATTTTTGGTTTGATTGTCTACTAATTGATGAAGGAAAGAGAAAGTGGGGAAATGAGGGGGAAAAACAAGTTCTTATACAAGTAATGGTGGAAGAGAATGATGAAATGGTCGAGGTGGGAGAGGGGAATTACAAGTAGAAGGTATAGAAAAAATATATATACAAGATGAAACCAAAAAATGGGTTAATGAAAAAGAACACATGGAAATGGAAAATAGGTTTGAGGTATTCGACACAGAGGAAGAAGAAGAGGTAGATTAGAGTACTGAAAAAAAGATGGGTGGTTCTATTGGGGGAAGAGTATGGAGAAGAAAGGGGCCAAAAGATGGAGTAAAAAAGGGAGAAGGTTAATATAAGTACAGCATCACTTGAATATGATTAGCATGAAGATTGATGTTAGAAGAATGATGAAATTTGAGTAGAGTAAAAAAACTTGAAGCTGAGGTAATGTTGTGTGCTTGATATACGATGTACAGATGAGAGGAAAATGGTAGAGTTTGAGATAATATGGAAAAGAAAAGTGGTGCTTACTATAAGGTGTCAACCCAAAAAAACACCACAGGCACTAAATCATCCAACAAAGTCCAAGGTACCTCAGGAAATGGAGACAGCAGCTGACAAATATACGTTTATTCAGCCAAAACAACACCAGCAAACCAACATTAACGTTCATAAATACAACATATGTTTTCATTCGTAACTTCATCAGATGTGGACTACACAAAAAAAACTGCTTTATAAACCCTCCAATAAAAGACTTAATCACATTTAATTGCTAATTAATGAACCATTTCACTCCCTGTTTAATAACAACACTATTATAAAAAACATTCCACATAAAAATCTTAAAAAATGAATAAAAACAGTATAAAATGTGTGTGTAAATAAATATGGACGTTTTGTATATCTAAAACTGTTTCTTACAACAATTATGGATGTCTTTGTTTACTATAAGGGGTGATACATGCTTAGGTGTTGTAGCAAAAATGAAGACATTCAAATTTTAGTTATAATTGTGGCCTTAGCAGGGAAAGTTTTAGACTGTGATTTAATGAGGTTTCAGTAAGTGTTTAGACCAGTGGTGTTGTATGAATATACAAATAGGGAAATAGTGCAAGATGTAAGAATGATGAGAAAGGTAGTAAATAATGACAGGTTAAGAAGAGATAAAGGGGGTAATATACCTATAATAGGAGCTTATTTAAAACAGAAATGTATTATGTACTGTTTTCAGAAGACACGAGTAAAACAAAAGATGGAATTAGAGAAGCAAATTTTCAGATCATAAGGTTATGTAGACAACAGAGGAAAATGGAAATGTAATACCAGATGAAAATGGTCAAAAAGACTGACAGGAAAAATTGCAGTAATGGAATGTATTAAAAATGAAAGGGAGCAATTGTAAGAAGATCACATGATGATGAACCCATTTTATGGAAGTTTATCTAAATAGTGGGTGGTGTATAAAGAAAATTTTTTAAATTTTGGATGGAGAATAAGGGTTTATAAAATCAATATGGAAAAAGTGGAAAAGTGCAGAAATAAAGAAATAGATACCAGTTATGCTGCAAAATGCTGACAATAAAGCATTTATGAAGATTAGTCAGAAAGTAATGATGGGTGTTTTGAAAAAAGCACTGGATGAAGGCATGTATTGGATTAAACTGAAAAGATTAAATAAACTATCAATAATAGTAAAAGAAATAGTTGATTATATAACTAAGGGGAAAGAGAAGGAAAGGTAACTGCATGATATGGCTAAGGTATTTCATTGATCGTCGGGAAATATTAAAAAAATTAAAAGAATATGAAGTAGGAAGGAAAATAATAAAGAAAGTAAGGGCAATTTATAAAACTCCTTGTGCATCTGTGATGGTAAATGGATGGGTAGGAAAAAAGATTAGACAGAGAAGAGTTGTAAAGCATGATTGTCCATCATACATATGGTTGTTTGTGATGGTAATGACTATATTTATATAGACATTTAGATCAGAGGTGGAGTATTATAGATGGAAGAGTAAGAATAAAATAGTTATGCTATTAATGTTACCTTATGCAGATGATTTGGTTTTGGTAGCCAAAAATAATCATTTGGTGAAAAAGAGAATTTTCAGAACAGAACAAATTCTGGGTACAGTAATATTACAGTTAAATAAGTCAAAAAGTAAAGGTTTTGGAAAATTGGTAAGAATGGCAGTAAATTATTTTACTAAAAGTGAGATTCATTTTCTGGGGGTTAAGTTCAGGAATGAATAAAAAGTAATAGAACAATGGAGAGAAGTACTAATAGAAATATTAAAGTTGGTATATTGGTGGTTCATAATGTCTGCTTTCCATTTTGCCTGGTAAGATCTCCTTGTGGCCAGCTTCTGGCCTCTTTCAAAATGGTTAGTACAGCCTAACAAAAAGATGCCACAGAGTAATAAGATTCAGATCTTCCAAGCTATAAGCCAGAGTCGCTTCAAGTCTAGATGGATCAGGGTTCCATTACTTTGTGTGATCAGATTTATCCTTTGTAGCAGGAGGCATGGTGGTTGCCTGACTAGCTGTATTGCCATTAAAAACCTTGTTGTCTTGGCCAAAACAGCATTATGACAATCATGCTCTCTCTGAACCTTCTCTAATACATGCAGGATCAGGGGTGTTGGTGGGAAGACATACAGGAATCTCTGCTGCTACTGAAAAAAGAAGGAATCTATCCACTGCTCTTGTCTGCAAGTAAATCTTGTGCAGTAAATCAGTGGCCAAAGATGCACATAGGAAGTAAAAAAAAAGTCTATCTCTGGAAGCTGCCATCTGGCCATCAGCTGCCAGGATATTTGTATGCTTAATTTCCATTTGTGGTTTCTCACCAATGTCCTACTCAGGTTGTCTGGGATAGAGCTGCATTGAGGTAGTGTATATATGGTCCCAAGTTCCAGGCCAGATAGAGCCCCTAATTCAAACACCTGCATGGGCAGTCAGCATGGTTGGTAGGATCTTTTCCCTCTCCACTTAATTATGTTCCAAATAATCATGGTGTTGTCCTTGCTGAGCTGGAGGATTCCCACTTTTAGCTAATCCTTTAAAGTGCTGTGGAGTACCACAACTATTAAAATCTCCTTTAGGTTGATGTGCAGTTTTTTTCTTTGGGGAGACCAAGGCTACAGAACTGAAAATGCCCCTGGTGTGCCACTCAAGTGAAGTCTGAGGCAGCTGAGGTCAGAAACTGGGAAATGTTTCCTACATTGCTCTGTACTTTATCTGCTCATCATAAAAATTCCTTCTGAATACAGGGTGAGAAAGAGAACACTGTCTCCAGAGTTTGTGATTGCTGCTTCTAGGCTGTCCTAAGGAAAAATAACTGACTCTTCCTCATGTCACCTGGCTAAAGGTACCATCAGTTTAGTGGACACTATGTATCATAAGCCATTCAAATATTCAGTCATGTGGTCCTTGCTAACTTGCAATTAAAGATAAATAGAGACTGACACATATTTTGTGAGGTGCATCCTGCACTTTTCTATAGACATGGCCACCTCAGGAAAATCTTTGTCGTGTCTGAGGATAGGCTCGACCTCTAGTGGTTCAGGGAAAACCCCAACTGTTTGACACAATCTATAATAATTTACAGGCTGTCCAGTACTTCTTGCTACATTTAGGCCTGCCAGAGGTAGTCATCAATATACAAGTATATCTGGACCCCTTGATACTCCAAAAGAATACCAATGGGGCCAGACACTGCAAATATCCTGGAAACAGTAGAAAACCCAAAGGACAAAGAAGTAAACTGGTAATCCTGGAGCCCAACTCTGAACCTCAGGGCTTTTCTGTTGTCTTTGCGGTTCAGAACATCCTAGTATGCATCATGCTGGACCAATATTGTCTGAAAGGCCCTTGGAAGAGGCAATGGGAGCTGTAGATATAAGAGTGAGCATGTTTAATTTGTGCATCTTTGAAAAAAGGTTGAGTTTTGATAGACCCAAAACTGGTCTCCAAGGACCATCTTCCTTTGGCAGGAGTAAAATCCTAACCCTCCTTCTTATTTTGTTACCTCTTCTAGTTGTCTCTGGTCTAGCAATTACTGAACTAATGGCAAGACAAAATACAGCTGATCCTCCAGTACTGGAGGCATTCTCAAGAAGGGAGGGGTGGACTCATGTTTTAACCTATAGCCTTATGCAGTGATGCTCGGAATCCACTTTTCCCTGGTTGACCTTGTCCAAGACTCTCAGAAGTAGCTTAGTCTGCCTCCCAGTCTGTGCTTTGGTATGGAGGGTGAGAGTTCTGACTAAAAGTTGCTCAACTGGCATGGCAGAGCCTGTCTCTCTGTTTTGTCCTTGCTCCTGGGCTAAATCAGCTTCTCCCAGTCTCAACTTTAGTCTGTTGGCACCTGAAAAAGGACCAGTCTTAGCGGGATAGCTTGCACTTTACTGAGTAATTAGAAGGTAAAAAAATGTTTTCATTGCATGACTTTGCCTTTTCCATCAGCTTTTTAAAGGTGTCTTGGGACAGTTTGCCAAACTAAAAATATCTGCCTAAAGGGGAATTCAAATGCATTCCTCTTTAACAAGCTCAGGCATTGCCTGAACCCACAGCTAGTCATAGCACTGACACCTTATAATAGAACCTGTGGTGGATACTCCAAAGACTGAGTCCACAAAGTCATAACTGCACTTAATCATGTGTTTTCCAACTTTTGATTGGGAGTAAGTTTCAGGATATGGAAAGTAAGTCATCCAGATTTCTGCACGAGTCAGACATTTCTGTTGAGATTCACAATTTATTTTTTATGCTATACATTTTTCAATTTATTGTCCTGAACACTAAAGGGCAGCCACGGTGGTGCAGTGGTTAGCGTTTCCACCTCACAGCAAGAGGTTCTCCAGTTTGATTCTCGGCTGGGGTGCCTTCTGTGCGGAGTCTGCATGTCCTCCCTGTGGTCATGTGGGTTTCCTCCGGGTGCTCCGGTTTCCTCCCACATCCCAAAGACATGCAGTAGGTGGATTGGACACTCTAAATTGGCCCTAGGTGTGAGTTGCCGGGCTGGCAACTCGACACCGTAAAATTCCACTGCCAATCATGACCGGACAGATGATCCGCTGTGGCGACCCCTAACCGGGAAAAAGCTGAAAAAAGAAGAAGAAGATTGTCCTGAATACTAAAGTATCTGAAGTATATACCTTCTTTCTAAATATTCTAGGACTCTCTCTGTCATTTGGTACAGTACTGGGGCCAGAGGCTAACTTATCATCCCTGGACTCCTCCAAAGAAATTACTGTAAAGTTTTCTACCGGGTGGTTATGAAGATTGTTGTCTCTAGTGCAAATTGAAGCTGGGGAAATCTAAGAATACAGTTGCAGGGAAACTGCTGTGAAAATGTCATCAAAGTCTTCAAATACAGAGGATATTATTGTGGGTATTATTAGGGTTTAGGTTCTTCTAGTCTGAGGAGATCGACATATTTGTTTTTGCAACCTGAAATTTATTTCACCTCTCACTAAAACTCTTCCCACATCATTTTGAGGGTCTCATCCTGTGATGATCCAGATGAAACAGAGTCCACTTCACCTGAATCATACCTGACTTGGATACCATTTGGATTATGTAGGGTAAGTCCTCTTCTTTATTGTCCTCTTCTAAGGATAAGCTAGTGTTTGTTTGTAAGAGGTATCCCTCATGTAACTGA
Source organism: Protopterus annectens (assembly GCF_019279795.1). NCBI lineage: Eukaryota > Metazoa > Chordata > Ceratodontiformes > Protopteridae > Protopterus > Protopterus annectens. Next base: position 1,706,969,364 of record NC_056737.1, on the reverse strand, counting down.
TCTTCTCTGGAGGAATGAGTCAGAGGTGTTTGAAAGAGTTTGCCACAGCAAGAACAGTTCTTTCACCAAGTATCTAAGATCTTGAATTAATTGTAAGTGGGAAGCCAACTTCTGGAAAGGGGTGGGATTTCTGATTGCAGAGCACTCAAAAAGTGTCCAAAAACACATCTCAATTTCCTTACTGTCGTCCCGTTTATCACCCTTGTTATTTAAAGAAATTAAAGATTAAAGGTCTGGTTCTTCCTTTTGTAAAAGCTCCATAACCTACAATAGGAGGTCCACTGTTTTAAGGAAAAAACAAAAGAGGTGCACTGTCTTCTTAGTACTCAGCCCAGGAGGATATGCTAGCAACTACCTGGGTGTCCACCTCTAAAGGGGTAGGACATAGGCTAGTGGATGTATCAGACACATCTTCCAGGACTGGAAAACTAACTCCCTGGTTGAGTTGACCTCAGGTCTATGTCATGCAGTTAGGAAAATATTTTTTCCCCTTGCATTCTTCTAGGGTCATCCTTCCCTCAGTTTCCTTATGTCAGTGATCTTTTTAAAGGGCTTTCGTATGGGGATTCCTTTCCCACAAACATGTAGAACACTGTTCATCTGCTTGCTTCTGCATCAATTATGCTGTAAGTGTAGCTTCCCTGTTCCTACAAGCTTTATTCTAGCAAAACCCATGCAAATCTGGCAACTGACAGACAAGTGAGACTACTCTAAGTCAAAAAGGCACTTAGAAAGATAGACTTTACCCAGGATTTTACACCTGCAATCAAAGTGGCTCTTCAGGTCCATAGGAGACATTTCCCAACAACCATATCAGTTTCTCAATAAAGTTCACTGGCAAATAATTATACAATGAATAGAAGCACTATAAAATATAAATGCTCCTACAATGATGCAATGTTCTTTTAATGATTCTCATCAGGAGATTTAGGTCCACAGGCTGAAAACATGCAAACGTGTGCTTATATGCTGAGAAGTGCACACTTCTGTGGTAGAAAAAAACCTGAAGATGGTGCAGATGATACCTTTTTTATTAAGTATGGAGATGTATAGCTTCATATGGAAGGGTCATCAGCTCTTGCTCTAGTATAAGCAAAGTTCTGAAAGTCAGGCCATTTGGACAGGCATTAGTCTACAGCTGATTTTCATATACAATGAATAGCAGTGCAACAGGGACCTTTGTGATGAGCATATCCAGCTGCAGGAACTTAGGACAAAGCCTCCAACTCAATTTTCCTGGTTATCATTTTTTGAAAGTATGCCCTTAATAATGGTGGAAACAAAAAACTTAAGACATGAAGCTACAGATCATGTCCAGCTTGTAATGTCTGGCTGCTTCCATTATGTATGGTTATAAAGTGATTGTTTGGAAACTGTTTTGGCAATCACAATGGATTTGAACACTTTCCGTTTTAGTCATTGTAATGAAGGAGATTAAAAACAGTATTTTTGCAGGGGGCAAGCCTCCCACATTCTGACATATACCTACTCCACAGTGGCGCAATACTGGGGAAGGAGAAACCGCCCAAAACAGTGCACAGCAATCTCAAGCTATCACTGTTTTTGCTTTGACATGGGATCAATGTGAGAAAATAGCAGCCTGTTTAGAATGAAAAAAAAAATATTTGAGGACATATCTCTCAACTGTCCAGGTTTTTTGCAGAATGTCCTGACTTTTTATTCATATTTTTGGTCTGTTCCTCATAAAATTTTGATTTTCTGGCAAATCACTGGCAATTCATTGAAGATTGAACTCAGAAATTAATGGCAGGCATTTTAATTTCATTCTTCATACCCTTCAGAAAATTCATGCTAATGCAAATTCTGTTATTCTATCAACTTTCTAAATTTGTAAGAGAATTATTTAAACACTGTCACCATTTCTGGGCTTTTGTTCCCTCGTTATTCAAGGTTTTATCCAGATTTCTTGCTCTAACAGGTTGATGGGGATGATTTAACAGAAGCCACGCAATCATCATCCAAAGATGGTTTACAGAAGAAAACAATGAATATAAATTTAGTTCTGGGGAAATACTCCCTAAGACATACATGTAAGGTTTTTCCATATTTATTCTAATATGAAACAAAATAGTGAGAAAGATCCATAGACTGTGTTTAGTAACTTTTTATCTTTATACCCTTTGCAAAGTAAACAAATAACTCATTCCAAATATTCTGGGGTCTTTGTACAGAATATTTGAGTGTTTTTGAAAATTCATGGAGTGGGGAAAAAGTAACTTACCTTAATTAGAGAACTGTGCAAAGAAAGCTGACAAATGCTGGTTTGGTTTCTGAAGATATCTTAAACATGATGGAGCTGACCATGGCTGTGTAAGCTTTCCTTTCACATGACTCTGGCTAGTAGATTAAAATTTTAACTTTGAGTACTGTCTTCCCTAGTTAAGTTAATTTACAAGAAAGTGGTACTTGCTACACTATTAAAGCCATCATGTGAAGGCTCTGCTCATCATTCAGTTGCTTAATTGATACTGCAATATCTGGAGCATTTACCACACAGCTGAAATGAAGGATGGTAGGCCCTGACAGCACTTCAGCAGCTAGTAAACATCTCTTCTAAGCTGGATAACCTAGTCACATTAGTAGCAAAGGTACTGGGAGATGCATTTAGTGTTAAAGCAGAAACTGCTGTCAACTGCCCTCCGAAAGATACATGTGTAGTCATATGGCATTCTAGGAAATAGGCATGAACATCCAAGTTTCTCAGACCCATGACTGAAAAATAAGGGAAATCATCTTGAAGGGGTGTAGGACCATCAGCAATGCAACAACCTCTGGTTGGTATGTTTACCCAGACATACAACCTGAAGATTCTGTGGCTGTCTTGAACTGCATTTGGATAAAGCCTTTAATTTGTCCCTGGCACAGTTTTTTACTGTAGAGCCTAGAACCTACCAAATCCAACGATGTACCCACAAAGCAAATTATACTGAAAATGTTGAACTGCACTGACAGAATGCTGCAGACTGTTGCTCTTTTCTCCATGGAGGACACAAAGTACATCTATTCCAGCACTTTGGTCTTGAAAATATCAAGAAAAAGAAAGCACTTACACGTGTGCTCCCTGTTTATCATAAATTACATTGCCTCCCTTGTTCAGTACCAAGCTGAACTTCAAATCGCATGGAATGATGTATAACAAATAGTTTTTTTGCTCTCTGAGGAAGGTTTGTGCTTCTTAAAATCCCACTTGCAGTCTTACAGTGTGCAGAATAAGTCTGTAACAGCCATTGATTTTCGCCATCAACAAGGGTTTAAGGACCCTAATAGGTCCAAAATGACTGCAGGACTAGCTAGGCAAGTTTGCTGCATTACTAGCATCTACAACCTCTCCCTTCTATACAGCTCCAAGGCTACAGACACTCAGTGGGAAGCTCTTAAAGCAATAGCAGATTGAATAAGCTTCCCTTTCCTAGTAGGTTTGCATCCATGCAAGACAAAATATTGTACGAAGAGTTTGAGAAACATTCAATACCAAGTGCAGAGACACAACATGCCCCATTATGCGTTAGGGTTTAACAGCCAGTGATAAATGGAGTCAGCCAAGCTGTGCTGTCTCTTAATATCCTTTACTTAGTGCTGTGAACAACTTATGGGCTTATGTAGGTTGCTTAGCAACCACATACTTCTGCAATGTATTTTCATTTTTTTCTCTCTTAATGGCAGTGTTTAACAAATTATTTTCTGTTTGTTAATCTCAAGGCTTATAATTTCCCACAAAACACCCATTAAAAATGGTTTACATATTTAAAGGTTGCTAGTCTATGCTGACCAGAACGCATGCAAGGTTTATAAGAAATTTCTTGCAAGGGAAATGTTTTTTAGTTTAACTGAAATAATATGAAGCAGGAAAATTTACTTTTGTGAATGGCATTATGAGGTGGAAGGCTACATAAAAATACTCTGACAGCAAAGGTCGGGAGGGAGGTAATAGCTATCTTTAGAATGCCTACAAGTCTCTTAATAATGGCTGTGTATATGACTACAATACAGATTGTCCTTAGTTCTTTTGTATTTTATCAAGGTATAATTTTATTTATTTATTTTATTTTACATTTGTTGACCGGGATAGTCTAATTGGATTTATGTCCATTTTCAGTAGAGTCCTGGGGAGATAAGCTCCAAGAGATTACTAGACTACTAACATACAGGTACTAGTTGTTATACAGTTAAATACTACAAATTTTAAACAGTTTAGGAATCTTCACAGTTTATACAAAAAACATGTTACAACCATTAGATAAGATATTTTAGACTTTATGTACAAGACTTCATTAGTAACTAGAAAGTAATTGTTAAACAAATACATACTTCAAGTTTCAACAGTTCAGCAGTGCTCACAGTTTAAACAATACTTGCTGCCTGCCTTAGGTAGGATGCATTAGAATTATATGCAGAAGAATTTAACTGGGTATTTTAAATTATTTCTGTTAGGATAAGATATGTTTTTGCCAAGGATAGGCCTTGATCTAAAAAGACACAGAGCAGGAATTAGGTCTTAAGAGAGGGTATTTGGGATATAGTGTGAGATTAGTCTGTATTTGTACAGGGGCATAACCAATGGGTTTTAAGATAGAGTTTCAGATTGTGTTTAAAAAGTGTAAATGAAGACAGTGATGTAAGTTCATGGGGGAGTTGGTTCCAATACTTTCCAACTGCATTTGAGAACAGAACATCTCCTGCCATGTTATTAGATTTACAAGTTGATATATGTAGTTTATTAGATGAGCGTAAAGTTGAAAGTTTCTTATATTGGATACTGAGACTAGCAAGTATAGGGGTATTGGTAGGTTGGAAAAGGGTTTTGTGCACAATGGTGAGTTGTTTAAAGTGAATCTGATTCAGAAGCTCTAACCAGCCTAATTGTTTCAGATTATGGTAGTGATGGGTCCTAAAGGAGGAAGCAGTAGCAAATCTGGCAATGCTATTGTAAGCGTTGGCTATCTTGTTAAGGTTATTTTTTGACAAGTTACTATATATGGAAGAAGCATAGAGAAGTGTGGAGATAAGGTGGGAATAGGCAATAGTGGTTCTGGCTAGTGGGGAGAGAAAGGGTTTTATCCTACAGAGGGAGCCTAGTTTCCTGCTGACAGTTATTATGGTATTGTTGATATGGTTTCAAAGTTCAGGTTGTTATCAATGGTTACCCTAGAAGTTTAGTTGTTGGATCAGGAGATATGAGTGTACCATTACTGGATAAGACTGAAAAGTTCATTGGGAGTGATTTACGTGTAGGAGTGAAGAGGAGGAATTTGTTTTTTTTTGAGGTTCAAGAGGAGGCAGCGTTGTAGAAACCAATTTTCTGTTTTATTGAACATTGAGTTAGAGTCTGTAGTTGGGATTGAGATTTAGCTGAGCAGATTATTGTCGAAGTATCTGCGTATTGTACACAGTTAAAGGAATAGCTAGGTTGAGGTCATTGATAAATATTGAGAAAAGGAGGGGGCCCAATATAGAGCCCTGAGGAACACCTAGAGTAACCGGGAGATGGGATGAGAGGTTGTTGTCCCATAGCACTGCCTGCTGTCTATTATCAAGGTAGGACTGGAACCATTTTATAATCTTTGTATCATGAGAGAAGGATTTTAGAATATTGAGAAGTAAGTGGTGGTTGACCATGTTGAATGCTTTTGAAAGGTCGATGAAAAGTTCTGAAGAGAGAAGATTGTTATTACGGTTTTTATTGATGCTGTCAGTGAAGGATAGGAGTGCAGTTGTTGTACTTTGGAAAGGCCTGAAGCCATGTTGAGATTTGGCCAGTAAATTGTTCTGGAGTAGGTGGTCTAGTAACTGTCTGTGGATGCACTTTTCCATTATTTTAGCTAATGGGGAAAGTAGAGCTATGGGACAATAGTTAGAATATTCTCTGGAGTGTTCACCCTTGTGTAGGGGGATAATGTAGGAGATTTTCCAGATGGTAGGAATAGTGCTTTCTTGTATGGTTCTATTTATCAGCAATGATACAGGATAAGCTATGACTTCGGCTGCCTTTTGCAGGTATTCAGTAGGTAGCTGGTCAGCTGAGAGGGTAGTAGGTTTTAGTTTACTTAAGAGGTTGCAGATGAGGGAAGTTGGGACAGGTTGCAGGTTTAGAGTTGGGAGAGAGTTAGTAGTATTGGTTGGAAGGGCAGAGCTATCGGCTGTTAGTTGATTAGCAAGTGTTTGGATGGTCTCAGTGAAGAAGGTATTAAAAGCATTAGCAGTTTGCTTTGGATTGTCGGAATTTGATCCTATAGGGGGTGGTGTTGCGAACTGGCCTGGTTGAAGTAGTCTGTTTATGCTTCCATCCTGTGAGGTAAACATTCTTACTCCCATGGTGATGTGCTTATCTTGGGACCAAACCCTCAAAGAACATGCAATGGGGCACTGCACAGACATGCTCCACATCTGCAGAAGCACTTCATCTCATCAGTGGCCCTGGTTCTCCAAGCCTGGTATGTACTCTGCTGTGTTCTCCAGAGCATTCTCAGCACAGTGGTTACACTGCTTGCCAACACAAAGTTCCTGTTGCTCTTCTTGTGTACATTAAGAAGACATTGAGGCTTGGGTATTTGTTTAAGTATTTGTTTAAGTAGTTTATTGTATACAAACACATCAGGATGGATAGCAGGAACATTGAACTTGAACTATCTAACTAACTAACTGACAACATTTTGCATGCTATTTCTCTGGCTGCTCACTCAAAATGGCGCTCTTGCTTACATGTGCTCTGTACTTATATGCACATGCCCACTGACTGGAATACTTCTTAAAGGTATTTCACACACTGTGATCTGCATCTTCCCTCTTTACTAAGCTGTCTCATATAAGAAATGACTTTAAAATAGGCATGCAATTTATATAGACACTAATAAATAAAACAACAGTCATGTTGTGCCGTGTATCTGGAACTAGGTTTAGAGATGCAACCTGATCTCGTAATGTAATAGGACTGGGTTTAGCAACAAGGACAGTCACTGGGGAATGCTGTGCTTGAGAAGTCTCAGGGATTTTCTCAGGAACAGGGATTGCTGACTGAATGTCTTCTGGAACAGGAACATTGGACAAGTCACTCTGAAAATTAGAGTCTTTGTCACGGACAAGATGCTGTAATACTGGTTCAGACACTGGTAACAAATGCTTCCGAATTTGTCTGAATTCCCTTCCTTGTGATTCCACAATGTACAATCTCAGCTTTTCATAAATCCAATGCGATCAAAACCTTTGGATTTCTGCATCCTCACTATCTTGCCTTTTTGTAAAGAATGGAGCAGTTTGCTGAATTTATCATGGTAAGACTTCTGGGACAAATGCTTTTTCATTAATTGAGATTTCATTGCCTTGTTGTTTTTAGCACATGGAACCAATAAATTGCTACTGATTGGCAATGTGGTTCTAGTTTGTCTTGACACGAGTCTCTGGGCAGGTGAACCAAGATGATTATCACAAGAAATGTTTCTGAGATTTAGCAGTTTAGAAAAACATTGGTATTGTCATGTTTGGATTTCTCTAACAGCTGTTTTGCCCTTTGAACTGCCTGTTCAGCCAAGCCGTTTGACTGCAGGTATTCAGGACTACTCATAATATGAACAAGTCCTATGTTTCAGCAAATTGTTTGAAATGCAGACTTGTAAACTGTGCACCATTGTCAGAAATAACTGTGCGGACTACCATGGACAGAAAAATGTCTCTTCAACTTAGTAATGACATTACTGGAAGTTAGGTTAGGAAGTAGATCACTCTCGAACCAATGTGAATAAGAGTCTATTAACACCAAGTAATGTTGACCATTCCACTTGAAGATATCAGTGGCTACTGTTGACCCAAGGTAGTTCAGGAATCTGGCTTAACTGAAGTGGTTCTTTTTGTTGATGCGGCTTTGTACTATTACATACTGAACAAGATGAAAGTACTTTCTGGATATCTTTCGAAATAGAAGGCCAAAATACTAGTCCTCTCACCCTTCATTTAGTATAGTCAGTTCCTGGGTGGCCACGATGCAAGATCTGAATGTACTCTTGTTGTAAAGATTTTGGAGCAATCACTTTTGGACCTTTCATGATGATACAATTGTCTGACAAAATCTCCTGCCTGTATGGAAAATATTGCTGCACTTCTACTGGTAAACAAGGTTGTTTGGAAGGTCATTTTCAACTGATAAAAAGGTTTAGCTTCTGGAGAATTGGATCTGAAGCTGTGTGAGATCTAAGCTCATCAAGACATGTGGAAGAAAGATTTCTCACTTCCATGACTTCAAAATAAAGTTGCTGATTTTCATGGTTTTCCGTGATTTTCCTGGGTGAGCTGGATAAGACATCAGCAATATAAAGACGTTTGCCTTTTGTGTAAACAAGATTGAAATTGTACTTTTGCAAACTGAGCATCATACTTTGCAGAATGGCAGGAGCTGTATGCATTGGCTTGCTCAAAATAGTAGCTAGAGTTTGGTGGTCAGTTTCTATCTGGCTAGATCAGCTGTAAATATAATCATGGAACTTCGAACATGCAAAGACAATTGCCAAAAGCTCTTTCTCAATCTGGGCATAATGCATCTCAGTTCTCGATGCATAGTCTACTGGTCTACCCTCTTGAATGACTGCACCTAGACCAAATTTAGAAATATCACAGGAAAGAGTGACTGGTTTGTGAACATCATAATAACTGAGAGTTGGTGAATTGGCTATTTTCTGTTTCAGGACATCAAATACTCTTTGGTGTTGTTCTGACCATGACCAAATTGCATCTTTGTATGTCAGCTGTCTTAGCAGTGCTGAAATATGGCTTACATCTGGAATGAACTTGCCTAAATAATTGACCATGCCAAAAAAACATTGTAAGGCATGAACATTGTCTGGAGCTGACATCTCGAGAATTGCTGTTTGCTTGGAAGGATCTAGTCATAAGCCTGAACTGGTAAACAAATGACCAACATAAGTAACTTTTCATAGCATGAATTTGCACTTCTGAGGATTCAGCTTAAGATTCACTTCACACACTCTTTCTAGAACTTTCTTGAGGTTTCTATTATGTTCGACTTCACCATTGCCTCCTACTAGAATATCATCTACTATAATAGCACATGGATAGCCAGAAAAAATTTCTGCTGTCACACTCTGAAATACTTCGCTGGCAGAATTTATTCCAAATGGCATTCTCAGAAGTCTGTTTCTCTCGAACGGCATACTGAATGTGGTTAGTAATTAAGATTTTTGGTCAAGCAAAATTTGCCAAAATTAACTCTTTGCATCTAAGACAGAAAAAATAATGGCATTTGGCATGATGGCAGCAACCTCTTCGACTGTGCACATAGGATGATGAGGTCTTTTCAATGCTTTGTTCAAATCTCTTGGATCGATACATATTCTGATATCATCTGAGCTTTTCTTATGAGCTACTACCATGGAAGATACCCATTCAGTTGGTTCATCTACTGGACAAATTACTCCTAGCTGCACCATTTTGTCTAGCTCAGCTTTAACTCTGTTCTGCATAGCTAGTGGAACTTTCCGTGCTGGTCTGATAACTGGGCTGACCTCTGGGTCTAACTTCATAGAGTACACGACTGGTAGTTTGTCTAGTTTGTCTGCGAAAATATCAGCATACTCAGAATAAATAGTTGGGCGAAATTTGAGCTGTTGTCATTCAGGCTTACATGGTGAACTTCTTTGTTTAATGAAGCAATCCCATTTTCAAACTGTCTCTGAAGCCTACAAATGACTGCACGTGTCTCTTGACTATATAAAATTGCAAATCATAGCTGTTCCCAGCAGAGAAACATGAAAGCACTACTGAGCCTTCGGTTTGAATCTCTTCACCACCATAAGCAATAAGCTTCACACTCTTTGTCAAATCAAGTTGTTCTGCAGCTTTTACTCTAGCAAACATTTCTGCTGACATAACATTGCACTTTGAACCAGTATCTACTTTGTGCTCTACAGGACTCCCATTACTCAAAACAGTACAAAAGATTTCATTCATTGCCCACAAATCTACTGCATTGACTGTTTCACCAAGCATAAACACACCATCAATATAAAAATAGAGTCACAGCTTTCTAATTGATCAACTTACCTCTTTGTGTGCCCTCTTTTAATAAAAGAATGTGCCTTTTTTAATTTACAAAATTTTTTGAAATGATTCCACTTACTGCAAGAATGGCACTGCTGACCAAAAGCTAAGCACTTTTCTTGATTGGATTTATGATTACCACCACAATTATGACACTTGATTATTAGGCTAGGTACAGGTTTCGCTGAGTCACCCCTGTACTTTGCTGTGTGCACCAGGTCTATAGTATATGCTCAAAGACTATTTTCTCCGAACACCTAAAAGCCGATACATAAACAGCAAAAGCTGTAAACTGCGAATGGCCACTTTCGCAAATTTTTGATTAGGGAAAAATTTGCTTCACCATTATTGGGAATTGTCCTTTTCTACAATGTAGAGAAATGCAATCTCAGAGTTGGTATATTTAATTAGGGGGGTGTGGGGGGAGAAGCCCCCCACTTGATTAGCATTTTAAAGTTTGTTGTTATGTTTTATGGCTGGAAGTGGCCATTCGCGGTTTACAGCTTTTGCTGTTTACATGTCAACCTTTCCGTGTTTGAAGAAAATAGTCTTCTAGCATATAATATAGACCCTATGCACCTTAGGCCTTACTGAAGTAGCTCTGGGTTTTACTGAAGTTGCCACAGAAGGGGGGCCCAGGGTGTGGCACTGCCTATCACACTGGCAGCCCAGCTATCTAGAATTTTGTAAATAACTCTATGTCATATGTGAATATTGGTATGGTTTATACAGAAGTATGTGTTAAACAGGGTTTGTACAGTATGAGCTTCAAGAATGTAACCACAGCATGCCCTGCTGGCTTAGAACAGAAATGTATAGAAACTATTGTAATTGTGTGACTATATATATTTTTAACAGTAAAAACTAGAACATACAGAGTTAACTTGCAAAACTTCAAGAAAATAAGTTGAAATTAAATTGTTTTATGATTGTACTATAACGTTATCTCTCAGTTTCATTTCAGTAGCAGACACAATGTCTAGAGCTAGAATTTTTTTTTTGTATTGTCTTAGAAAGAAGTAATTACTAGGTTTGAGATGCAGAAGTGCTTTATGACTTCCTAGCAGCTATACAGTTCTGAGGAAACATCTGAAATATATGTATTTTTCACACACATATGTTAAATTCAGTTAGTTTATGACAACATGAGGTTTAGCTTGGAAACTGAAGTCAGGGGACAAAAAGTGATGTCATCCAAGCTAACCCAGCAGTAATATTTGATATTAATTTAAGAACTCTCCCAGAGACAGACTGGGCATTTTGTATTTTGTCTTGGACCTAGGAAGAACATCCACTCATCATCAATAGCTGCACTTGCCATGCTATAAGTAAGTTTTTTAGGGCATAGTAAGTCTTTTAGATATAGATAAGAATGTAGTAAAGATTAGTTTAGATGTTTTCTGTATTTATTTGAGTGTGTCCTGCAAGGTTGTTTTAAATATTTCCTGTGATTTTTAACTCTGAAGGTACTGTGTTGATTTACTGAGTATTGTCTTGTTCTTTTATTATTTATTATTAAATATATTTAAACCTATCATTGCGGCTGATATTTGTGAGACACATTTAAGCTGTTAGAGTACTTGCATATCTATTTGTTGACACTGTACAGGCCACTCCTAAATAGCCTTGCTTGGTTAGTCTACCATTTGGATATTAGTAACATTACACAGTAGGATTGGACACCCTTTGTTAAGGGCCTTAAGTAGCTGATAAGGGTTCTGGTGGCAGTGGTAACTACCTTATAGTCTGGGCAGAAGGGGCATAGCTAGTAAACCTATGATAGCCTTTCCCAGATGTGTACATGTGTTTGTATATAAAACAAATCTCTAAGAGTGTGTATGTCAGCTACTTGGGCAGGGACACGAAGCACTGGTTGGACAGAGAGAGTGTTAGAGGACTTGGCTTGGAACCCCGGCTAAGGTCTCAACTCTATAGCTGTGCCAGTGGGGAGTCTTAATGGGGATCTGGAGAAAGAGGGAGAAACCAGCCCCAGACTGACTGTGGCCTCTGTGTGGTCTTAAGAGAAATTGCACTTTACTGTGTGTGTACTTGTCATCCTCCCATTGTGCATGTCCCCCACTGTTGCCAGTGGTGAGGATTGAGGCTCCTTGATTATTGGCCCAGTGCAGGGGTGTCACATATTAATTGCTTGGCAGTGGTGGGATAGCCATATCATATATTAATTGGCTTGTGCTGGTGTGGATATTGAATTCCTGTAGCCTGTATACAGTGGTCACTGAAGGTGTTTTTACTCTCAATCAGCCATGCAGTGAACATTCAGAGTTTCATATTACAATTGTTTTATTTTTTGTTTTTTATTAGCTGAGTTAGTCAGGGAGAGCAGGCAAGCATGCCAGCAAACGAGTGTGGCAAGCTGACAATGAGCCAGTTGGCTGAGATGTGCCAGACTAAAGGACTGGTGCATGCCAACCTGACTAAAGCAAACAAGATTGCAGCTTTATTCACAGCTGCATCACATAATAGCAACCAGGAGGACAATCAGGCTGGCCTTGGAGATGTACAATTTTCAGAAAATGGACAGTTCAACCCTTCCACAGAGGACTTAAAAATCCATCTGGAGTTAAATAGACTGGAGCTGGAGGCCAAGCATTTGGAGATAGAAACATCAGAGACTGAAACATCTAGAGGCTGAGGAAAATGAGAAACTGTGATGTCTAAAGGCTGAGGAAAATGAGAAACTGTGACACCTGGAAGCTGAGGAGAATGAGAGGCAGAGGCAACATGAAAAGGCAATGCTGACTCTTTGCCAGGGTCATGGAGGTAATGGGGAAGGGAGTAACTGAACCTCAGAAGCAGCAAAGGTCAGTAAATTTCTTCCACACATTACAGAGGGAGATAATTTTAATAGTTTCATTCATATGTTTAAAAGGAAATGTAAACAGTATAATGTTGACCAGGGGCTCTGGGTATGGTTCCTGACCCCTTATCTTACTCCGTGGTGAAGCTGTAACTTCTATTTCTAAATTGTCTGATACTGATGACTTAAATTATAATACAGTAAAAAATTACTTTTAGAATGCTTTAACTTAACACCGGAAGCTTATACGAAAAAGCTTTGTGAGCATAGACGCAAGGCAGATGAAAGTGTGTGTGAATATGTTGCTGAACTAAGCACTTATTTTCATAGGTGGGTGAGTGGATGTCAGAGCACCACTTTTTAAGGGCTGGTAGACTTTTTGGTGAGGGAACAAGCCCTTAACACTTTGCCTGAGGACATGAGAATCTGGTTAGCTGATAGACAATACAATACTGCAGATGAGTTGGGGAAAAAGGGAGACCTATACCTAGCAAGCAGGGCATCACTGCATGGGAAAGGGACACCCAGTGCTGGTCATGAGTCTAAGGGAACTCATGGTGGGCAGCCCAGACTGCTCCAACAGAGTCCGCCAGTAACAGGAGAAGCCACTAGTCCAGGTACATGTCAAGGACCAAGGGTTAAATGATTTAAATGCAACCATTGGGGTCATGTAGCCTACAGATGTCCATGAAGGCAAGGTGGGGAAGAAAAGATGAGAGACCCAGTAAGTGGGAATGACAAAATGCCAGCAGTAAGTTGTCTCAAGACAACAATGGTACCAAACTACCACAAGAGGTTATATCCTATCTTAGTGTATGGGAAATATGCCACTGCTAAGAGAGACACAGCCTCTGACCTAACCATTGTGAAGCCTGCAATGGTTAAAGAGGAGCACTACTTGCCTGGGGAGTCTACTCCAGTCAGAGCTGTAGGAGGGAACCCATTCCAAATACCTTTGGCTAAGGCTCACCTTGACTGGAAGGGTGGAAAGGAAAGCCAGCAAGTAGGTGTGTTTGAGGATATCCCTGCAGATGTTCTGATAGGGAATGACTTTGATACTGCAATACTGTGTGTGCATGCAGTTACACACAGTCAGGCTTGGAGATGAACATGTGGGTCTGGTAGCCTGGGGGAGTCCCCGATAGACCGCACACTTGCATCCAGGACTGGTGATGTGGTTACTTCAGGGAGGGAGCTACCCTGTAGCAGTGAGACTGAAGATGAGCCACAGCTGCTTGTGGGTACTGATGTTCCCTTGGACAGAGTGACAGCAAGGGCATTGGTGAGTAGTAGCACCCAGGCTGACAGTGAGGCATCTCTGTCAGAGGATACCAGACTTCCTGTGGAAGGGGAGCTGGGAAGGGTTACAAATAGACAGTTGAGACAGGTTCAGCTCTCAGACCCTACATTACAAGGCCTGAGGGAGGTAGCTAGTGAGGCACATGATTCTCAAGAGAAGGGGGAATCTGTATACTAGGACAAAGGGTTACTGTGTAGAGAGTGGACCCCTGAGGGAGGGCTAGAAGGTGAGAGAATACAGTAGTTGGTAGTGCCCAGAGCCTACCATCTGGCACTTCTAGCCATATCCCATGATATTCCCTTTGCAGGTCATATGGGCATAAAATATACAAAGAGATGTATTATGCAGAACTTTTATTGGCCTGAGATTTCCAGAGATGTAACAGGGTACTGCAGGACCTGTGAGCAGTGCCAAAAGGTAGGCAAGGCAGGAGGCAATGTGAGAGCTCCTTTGATGTCTTTGCCTGTGATTGAGGAGCCATTTCGGAGGGTAGCTGTGGATATTGTGGGGCCTCTGAGTACCCCAAGTTCCACAGGGAAAATATATATCCTAGTGGTAGTAGATTATGCTACCAGATACCCTGAAACAGTGACCCTATCCGCCATTGAAGCAGAAAAGATGGCAAATGGTTTGTTAGAGATTTTCAGAAGGGTTTCAGATGTGCCAATTTCATGTCAGACCTGCTGGCTTGTCTGTGGAAGCACTATGGGGTAAGCACCTAAAGTCCATCCCCTACCATCCTCAGACTAATGGTCTTGTTGAGAGGTTAAACTCTACACCCAGGATGATGCTACGGGCATTTACAGACCAGTTTAAGAAAGAGTGGGACAAATATTTGCCCCATCTGTTGTTTACTTACAGAAAGGTGCCTCAGGAATCCACAGGTTTTTCACCCTTTGTGGAAACAGTGTTTTATAAACCCATAATTAGATATGGTTTACCTAACACAGTAGAATCAAATCCGGCTGTGACGAGACATGATACCTTAATAATTCCTTACAATGACATATCACATAAGATAGTTAATATAGTTCAGGAAACATGATTCAGCATTATTGAGAATGATCCCGAACTTGTAGGTATTTTAGGTGCTAGACCAAAGATAACACACAGTAGAGGTAAGAATTTTAAAAATATTTTTGAAAACAGCAACAAAACAGATGTTTTTAACAAATCTAAGATGAATAGATGTGGGGCATGTCACATATGTAGATATATCAATGACAGTCCTTACATCACAATTGCCAATTTTGGTAAAACCATTCAATGTCCCGGCCATTGCAATTGTAACACATCTATGGTTGTTTATGCCGCGTCTTGTACAGTTTGCCAAGTATTTTATATAGACAAAACTATTAGGAAGGTAAGACAACGCATCATGGAACACTTGAGAGATATTAAAAAACACAGAACTACCAGTGCTCTATACAACCATAGTATAAAATGTGTAAATTTCAAAAGATTTCTTTTTTTTGTCATAGACAGAGTCCCACACAATATACACAAAGGGGGAGATGAGAAAGCAATGCTTGAAGCAAAAGAGTGTCTATGGCAACTTAGATTAAATGCCAGCAAATGGCCCGGCATCAACGAATATATTTCTATCTCAAGTATACTTAAACTAAAATCACATTTTATATGAACACAACACTTATAAGTTTTATCAAATATTGCTTACACACTTTAAAATTATTTATATACTATTATATAATTGTTTATTCCATTACAGTTTTTAATTTATTCAAATAAAATTTTAACAATATTTTAATGAAATTGTCTAAATTATATTCAACTAGTATATTAACATCATATAGTATTGTTTACAAATATATACATTGATTTTTTATTTTTTATTTATGTGGGTTTCATATGCAATTTTTTTCACTATATAATAGTCTATAATGTCTTATTTATTGTCTTTTAATAGTATGTATTTTTGCATTTGAATTTATTTCATATGCATCTGTTTGTTTAGGCTGTTTATCAGAGTTTTTTTAAAAGTGCCTTGTACCTTTTATTGACAATTATTTTCATTTGATGTCAATTAAATTCATTTAATTGATTCAATAATTCACTTAAAGAACAGTATTTAAGGGATGGATTTCGATTAAAATTTTGTACTCTGAAGATGCCCTTTAACTTTGTGGGAGAAAGCGCTTAGTACTTCTGAGGAGACGTTTTTTGATGGACCAGTTTTTAAGGATATCGTTGTATTTTGCAATAAATCTTTTTTACCAGGATCCAAGGTTTGCTGGAATTATTTTGCTTTTCACCCTTTGTTTTGCTATGTGGGCACAGGGTGAGGTGACCTTTAGATTTGATTAGAGATGAGTGGGAGGGTGAGTGTGAATCTCACAAGGAGTCTGTTGGGGCATATGTCCTAAACTCGAGATAAGGCTCAGGAAACTCGTGGGCTTGGCCCTGGAGAACCTGGCAGAAGCCCAACAGCAGAAAAAGGTCTGGTATGACAAGAATGCTCGAGATAGAGAGTATGCTGTAGGGCAGCAGGTAATGGTTCTCATTCCTGTCAGACACAACAAGTTGCAGGCAGCTTGGGAGGGACCCTATAAGGTGGTAAGGAAGGTCAGTGATGTTAACTACATGGTAGAACTGCTAGGCAGGAGGCAGGCGCACAAATTTTACCATGTTAACACGATGAAACCTTACCATGATAAGGAGGCCCTGGTGTTGAGTATTTGCAGTGGATGGTAGGAGGAGTCTGTGGAGGATCTGGTGACTGATCTCCTCACTGAAACTCAAACTGACACCTCAGTGGAAGGGGTAGCAATGTCCCAAAAGCTATCCCCTACCCACATTTGAGAAATTCGAGCAGCGTTACAGGAGTTTGGGGACATGTTCACTGGTAAACCAGGGTGCACCCACCTGGTGCAGCACCATATGTATACAGGACCTCAAATGCCTATTAAGCAAACCCCTTATAGGGTGCCTGAGTAAGTCAAACAGACTCTGAGTGAGGAGATACAGGAAATGTTAGAAATAGGGGTATTCCAGGAGTCCAGCAGTCCCTGGGCCTCCCCAGTGGTGCTGGTACCAAAGAAAGATGGCAGCACCAGGTTCTGTGTGGACTACAGGAAATTAAATAGTCACACAGAGTCAAATGCTTACCCCACGCCTAGGACAGATGAAGCTCTAGAGCAGCTGGTTGGGGCTAAGTATCTTACCACTGCTGATCTTACCAAAGGTTATTGTCAGGTGCACTTGACTCCCAGTGGTAGAGAGAGAGGTCAGCCTTTGTGACTCCTTTCAGCTTGTATGAGTTCAAGAAGATGCCCTTTAGGATGAAAAATGCTACAGTGACTTTCCAGAGGCTAGTAGATCATATCCTAGCAGGTGTAGGTGATTTTGCCCTTGTAAGCATGCTTGTGTGCCTTTCTGTAAGCTCATAGATCTGATAAATCTCAATGGCCTTGTTTAATGTCAAAACACTATTTCAAAGCAAAATCTTTCTCACTTTGTCATTATTAATACCAAACGCAATATATAAAAAAAGACGCAGTGTTTATGTCCCTATTTTAAAGGGTAAGTGTGTGGTTGAGATGGAAAGCCAAAGTCCAGTGGAATTGTTAAGTGATGACAACAGCATTAAAGATCTTGATGGTCCATGTTTTATTATCAAGTACAGTGACAAATCTAAGGAATTGTGTGCAGTTGTGAGGAATGTGTGGGATCACTGTTTGAATACTGAATTGAAGAAGGTGGTGGGGGACAAACCTGAGATAGTATATAGTAGGGGACCAAATTTGAAGGACATGTTTGAAAGGAACAGACGTTATGGTATATCAAGGATGAGTAAATGTGGGAATTGTAGATGCTGCAGGTTTATAGCAGATGGTCCCTATGTGGCAATTTCTGGATATAAATTTACTTTGTCTTGTCCAGGAATTTGTAATTGTAATACAAAAAACTTAGTTTATGTGGCCAACTGTATATTCTGTGAGGCATTTTATGTCGGGATGACTACCCGTAGATTAAGGGACAGGATTCCTGAGCATCTTAGATCTATTAAAAATAAAGACACCCACAATGCCTTGTATTTGCACACTGTTGAGTGTAAAAATTTCAAAAAATTCATGTTTTTTGTTATAGATAAGGTTTCCTTGGATAGTGGGGGGTGACATTAAAAACAAGGTAGCTTTAAAGGAAATGGAATGGCAATTTAGATTAAACGCTATGTGCTACCCAGGGCTCAATGATTACATCTCTATAAAACCTCTTTTGGTATATCGATCGCAGGTTTTGTAGGCATGGCATTTTTATATATGGTAGTATTACAAATTTTACAATGAATACTGTAAATGAATATTAGGAAATTATTATAATATATTTTTGCAAACAAATATACATATACAAAAAATGTTTAAAATTTCATTAGATTGACAATTTTTGTTAGGAATATTGTATATGATACATGTATTTAACAAATGTATTTATTAATTATTATTTAATTAGTATATATTGTTCTAACAAGTTAAGTAACACAATTCAGCTTTTAAATTTAGTGCATTATTCAAAGTGAAGGTAGTAAGTTTTATGTATAGGCTTTTTAGGGTGAGTGTATATGGGTTTTAAAAGGTTGTGAGTGGTTGGATTGTTTGATTGTTTTATTGATCAATTAATCAATTATTCAATGGATTGTTCACAGTATAAAAGAAGGTTTTTGTAACAGCAATATGACTCTGATGATGCCTGGTATGGTGAAAGCGCTAAGTCTGTCAATAAATTTCTTTATGGTGGATTATCCTGGTGTTCTGCCTTGAATTGTTCCTGTTGCTGTACTGGATTCTTCAGTTTGAGGGGTTATTTGCCATTGGAACTGTTTGTTTTTCTGCCTGTGCCCTTGTGTTGGGACTTTTTTTGTGCAATCCTGTCTTTTATCAACTCATCTCTCAAATCACCAAATCTGCACATTTTAGCCTTATTTCTCAAGCTGGTTATATATGCTGCAAACGTTTCACCAGGCCTTTGATCTCTTGTTTAAAATAAGTGCCTTTCCATTGTAATATACATTTGGGGTTACACGTCTCCAAATTTACGTTTTAAGCATTCAGGGTCTTCCCACGTTTCAGCCTGTACCACAAGATGGCAGTCTTCCCCCTACCCTGCAAACACAGCAGGTGCATACACAAATGAATGCTTTCTTTCTATGGCTTCTGAACTAGCTAAATTAAACATAATACATCCCTTTATACGTGCATCTTTGACAGAAACAGCAGCCTGTATGAAAATATCGTATTCCTGCTCAAACACTCTCCAGTTTTTTGCAATATTGTTATCAAACACCAGTGTTGCAGGTCTGCAAAATCCTTTTGACATGCCCACAGATTATAGTATAACACAATGCAATCTTGACTCTTGTAATTATGAACTAACATGTACACACAAGGTACTTGTAATAATATTCAAATCCATAACAAACGCTTCGAAATACTGTACTCTGCAAAATATTGTTTGAAATGGCTGTACTTTGCAAAATAACTGTATTCTAATACTGTACACACTTGCCAACACTTTGAAGACTTCTGATATTGCGAATAGCTTTAGTTAATGAGAAAAAGCACATAGTGAAAAAATATGGTTGTTTCCCTTTTTTGTACATTTATGCAATCCAGATATTGTTTCAAACCTTTTCATAATTATTTTGAATACTTTAATCAATATGTTACAGTTTCAGACATTTCATTTAATAAGAAATTCATTTTGAGTGTTATGAGTGCTTTGCTTTATATTCTTAGTGAAAGAAATCATTTAAGCAAGTTTTAGTACCTGGAATTTGTTTCTGACCTGCTTACAAGTTATTTGAAAAGTTGGGATGATCCACTACTGGATATTCTTCCATTTCTATCCAGTTGCCTCATGGCTGTAACTCTGGAACCCATTCTGACACCATATCAGTCTTCTTGTGTACATTAAGAAGATGTTGAGGCTTGGGTGTTCGTTTAGGTAGTTTATTGTATACAAACACATCAGGATGGATAGCAAGAACATTGAACTTAAACTATCTAACTAAATGACTACATGCTTGCATGCTATCATGCTATCACTCTGGCTGCTCACTCAAAATGGGACTCTTGCTTGCATGTGCTCTGTACTTATATGCATGTCCCCACTGACTGGAATGCTTCTTAAAGGTATATCACACACTGTGATCTACAGTTCCCATCCACTTCACCAGAGAGGTGAACAGGCACTGCCCTTTCATTCCTGTCACTCCCCTTTTCAGCTCGTCCAGTGCCAGGGCTGCTAATCAAAACTTGTTCACCTGAGTTGTAGGCAGAGACCTTTCCACTGCACATCAAAGGCAACTCTGTTATGAGAACATAGAGGAGACTGATGCTACTATTGCTTCAACGTACAGCAGGTATTAAGCTGCTTGCAGCTCCACTCTCATTTATGTCTTCAGACACATCATGATTCCTAGACAGAATAAATGGATTCTAAAAATGTATCACACTCCTGCATCTATATATCTTGGATAGAAAAAGAAGGAAAACTCCTTCCTATGTGGCAAACACTCCAAGTTTGTTCCAAGTTAGGACTTGGAATACTAGACTGGTACTTTATTTTAAATCAGTCATTCAATTACAACCAAAGGATAGCCACAAAAATATGGCCCAAGTTTATTAGTAAAAGTCTTTACTGTGAGTCTTAAATGAGAGAACTGATGACCACTTTTAGGATGCTCTTAAAGGATGGGGGAGGGCAAGATTGTCTAATAAGATCCTTCTCTCAGTTACATAATATCATTTATATCTATGAGAAAAACGTTATATTCCTCACTGAGGATTACTGTCTTGAGAGGAAAGCACTAGGTTAGGTTTTAGATTAGGTATGCCATGCTCTGCATGTGAGGTAAGGCTGAATCAATGTTAAATTCTGGCACTTCCATTTGGTAACAAGAATTGGCATGAGATGATAAGGTCAGTAACTAGGGTATTAGATCTTAACAATTCTTGTGAAATTTATATCTTTTGCACAGACATAACTACACACAATCACTGTAGGCTTCCTACCAGTTATAGCCGATAGAGGTAGCCACTGTAGTTTACACATCTATTGCGTTGAGGTGGAAAGTACCAGAATTACTTAACCTGGTGAGAATATACCAAAACTTGAATAATTCAAGTTCTGGATTGGATGTAAAATGTGGAGGTCACAGTATACATGGAACAGTCAGCTCTGGTCCAGTAGAAGATTATAATAGGGGCAAATAAGATAGTTGCCCAGGGCCCATGATCAGCCAAGAAAATATTTTTATTTTAAAAAGTTTTATTATGCTCAGTACTACTAACTCATTTTAGTCAGTTTATCTGCTGAATATAAAAAGTGGTCACTAAAGTTATGTACAAATAGAAGAAAAGTGGGATGGACTTTTATGGTATATTTTTATTTTATGAGATAATGTTTTAGGAGCACTCAGCAATCCAATGAAAACAGGGTAAGAACATGTTACTTGAAGAGCAGGAAACTACTTTTGAAAACAAAGGCTTGGTCCCCTTACACACACTAAAATTATCCCTTTACTGAACTGTAACCTGCAAACAGACAGACAGACACACATTAAAGCTCTCTCCATACCTAACCTTTACTCAAACCCTAACCTACATTCACACACACTAAGCTTTTTTCTTACCTAGCCTTTAATCTAACCCATCCTACAAACACCCACATACACACACTCCCACCAGAGTACACACTTACTTACCTCTTTCAACAAAAAGGCCATTCAAAAAAATAGATGTTCTCTAAAAAGAACATTTGCAAAAACAAATCTGCAGTTCCCTCTATCAAACAAATGTACATTCAATAAAACATAAGGCACCCATATATATATATATATATATATATATATATATATATATATATATATATAGAGTTCACCTACTAGTAGTTGATTTTAGCTAAACTCGACCTCTGTATTGTCGACACACTTTGGCTGTTACCCATTAGACTTTCTGATTCCTATCTTGCCCTGCCCAGGAAGTAGACACTTTGATGGGTCAACCAGATTTCCTTCATTTTGGGGTACCCTTTATGGTTTCTCCCCCTTGCCAAGAGCTTTACAGAGATACTTCCAACCTGGCATGGAGAGCCTGTTAAAACAACATCAAAGTACAAGGTGTTTAGTCTACCAAGGAGAGGAAAGACCTTAGAAATATCAAGGTATAGAGATCTCTGATTCAATCATTCAGGCCCTAAATCACCATTGGATTCTAACCCCCCCCCAAGAGTATTCATAGACAACACTACAGTCATGTGGTACATAAGTAAGGGGGGACCAAGTCTTGTTATCTTTGCAGACTGGCTTTGATGGCATGGGAAATTACTATTCCACACAAGCTTGTCCTTCAGGAAGTTTACACTCTCTCAGAAAGGAACATGGCAGATACGCTAAGCAGATTCAGGGCAGACCATCATGAATGGATGTTAAACAGGGAGGTCTTTCAGGGCAATCTCCATCAGTGGGATACTCCACAGACAGATCTTTTTGCCTCCACCCACAACAAACAATTGAAATGGTTTTGTTCCAGGGATCCATGACCTCAGGCATAGAAGATGGATGCCATGACTTTTTCTTGAAAGGGGAAGTTCCTCTTTGCTTCCCCTCTCCTACCTCGCTGTCAAGAGTCCTTCACAATATTATGAAGGACAAGCCAAAATTCTTGTTAGTGACTCCCTTTTAGCCTAGACAGCATTAGTTTCCTATTCTCTTCTATCTGGCCAGAGGCAATCATCACAAGTTACCTTACAGGATGGGCTCTCTCATTCATCCTCATCTTCAAACTCTACAATTAACCATTTGGGTGACAAGGTTTTGATATCTTTAAGCCACCACTTTTCTGAGGACATGCTTCAGATTTTACAGGAGGCTAGAAAACCAACTACCAGAAGATCTTGTTTCAAAATGGAAAACATTTTCTTTGTGCTGCAAAAAAGAAGAACCAGGACCCTTTTGTAAAGGCAATTCCTATAGATCTCTTATTTGTGTGAATTGCTCAGCTCTGGCCTAGCATATTCTTCTTTGAAAGCTCATTTGTTCACCATTTCTGTCTGTCTGCCTATAGTCTTATCTCTTTCTGCATGTTTTGAGGTAAAGCAATTCTTGAAAGGCATCCAACATACTGTGCAACCATAAAAGTGAAGAGCAAGAAGGAAAAAAAGTAGCACATCACAGTATCTGTATTAAGCTGATCTAGTGATTGGCTTATTATAGATCCACACTTCCCCCAAGCTCTTCTAATGAACAGCAAAAAAAATAAAATAAAAAATGACTTTCGTTCTATTGCCACACCGGCCAAGTGGCAAGATGCACAACACCCAGACATTCAGGTTCTGTTTCTGTGCCCTGGCCCCAACCCTCCTCCCTTTTATTTAAAAAATAAAAAAAAATAAATAAGAATTTTGTCTTATGAACTATAGCAAACATTTGCTACAGTTCATACCCTGTCTGCATGGAGAACTAGCGCTCTCAGGTTTTAGTTAAAACATTTTTCTTAGAAATTGTAGCAAACTGCTTGCTACAAATGTAGTCAACAGTAGCTACAGTTTATACCTTGCCTGTACAGAGCACTTCAGCGCTCAGATTTCAGCAAAAAAAAAAAAAAAAAAAAAAAAGATTTTTTTTCTAACTTAAACTGTAGCAAATGGTTTGCTACAATGTAGCAAACAGTTGTGAAAGTTTAGATGACACACGGAGTGCTACAACACTCAGGTTTGACCATAAATCCAATACCGGCTTTTAAACGTTGGTATTGCATTAGATATTGGTATCTGCTGACTGTGCCCCCCAGCACTTTGCACCCAGGGCAGTTGCCTTTCTATTGCCCTGCCATAGCTACACTGCTTCTAAGAACATTAGGAAATTAGATTAGCTCTCTGTTTCTTTTCAAAAAAAGAAATTAGAGTTGTCAGTCTCTAAGCATACCATTTCTTCCTGGATTTTCAAAGCCATTTCTTTTCATTACCCATTTCATGGGAGAAAGCTTTCCAATTCTCTCAAGGCTCTTTCCACTAGGGCTGCTGCTCCTTCTTCTTCTTCTTCAATAATTTAGATTCTAGAACTCTTCTTGAGGTAGCCATGTGGTCCTCAGATAACACTTTTACTAACCCTTACAAGGTGTATATGTTTGCTAGACCCAAAGCAGGTTTTGCTAGGTCTGTCCTTCAGGACTTGTTAAATCACAGCTCTGCTCTTTCTTCCTCCTCCCATCCTTCTGATCAGTTTTAATGCTGTCTCATCACTTAGCAATACTGCAACAGTGATCATGGGAGGACATAGCACAGCTGTAGAAGAACTTACAGTAAAAGCAGATGTCCAACTAATCACTGTTGCAGTCTTACATCCTACCTTCCTTTCCTCTTGTTGAACTCGTTTTGTATTTCCTAGCCAAGGTGGATCTTTTTCCTTTCTTTCTCTTTGCAGGATATGAGCATATGTAAATAGTTACTCCTCCTGCTGCTTCATTTTTTTTTTGTTCTGGGGCAAGCAAGCTCTGAGGTAATTTGTGCCTTGGGGCTTAGAACATATGTGTAATGTACGGTGCAAGGAAGGTGCCCAAGATTTGGTATGCATGCTGGATGTATGGATATCCTTGGCAGGATATCTTATCAGTTAGTAATACTGCAACAATGATCAGTAAGACACATATAGCAACACTAAATCCACATATGCAGAGGCCCTTAACTGTAACCTGCCCAAGCAACAAAGACCTCTGAAGCTGAAATGCAAACAAACACCAATCACAACCAATGTGTCACATAGTTCACAACACCAGTGTGCCACCCAGCAACAGCCCCTAAGGCAAGACAATGTACCTAACACTTTAGTCATAGGTGACTCTATAGTCCGGCACACTGATGTCCCTCTCACCAGGTTGAATAAGGAGAAAATTACAGTCAGCTGCCTGTCGGGTGCCAGGATTCGCCACATAACGCATGCACTCAAGTCACTCCACAACAAGTACAAATATGACTCTGTCATTGTCCATGTTGGAGTGAATGACTTGAGACGTACCTCCCTGGACTACATGAAAAGAGACATGGAAGAGCTCTCGGATCATGTGGCCCAGGCAGGTATGACCCTAGCCCTGAGTAGCATCCTGCCTTCACCCAGAATGATACCACAATATAAGGATAAAATGATTGACTTCAACAATTGGCTAAGCTTATGGTGTCATTCAAAGGGGATCCAGTATCTGTCTGCCTGGGATAACATGATTGACAGACCACGATGCTTTGCCAGAGATGGTCTGCACCTGTCGCCCCTGGGATTCAGGTTACTGGCTAAGGCTCTTGCCACCCCTATACTGCCTTTTTTAGGCAAACTTCAAAGGACAAAACCACCACCGTAACAGGTACAAGCATGCAAAATCTGAAGGTAATGCTACTCAATGCTAGAAGTCTAAACCTCAAATGCACTCTCTCGAGGCACTCCTAAAAATGGAGAACATCGATATCTGTGCAGTAACTGAGACCTGGTTCAAGGCTCCATAGAGCACCCCTGCAATACCAGGCTACAACTCTTACCACACTTTTCGGCCACCAAACCAGGACCGAAACACTAAAGGTGGAGGAGTGTCAATATTCACCAAGGATATTCACACCACCAGGCTAGTTGGCCAACACAATGTGTCTGAAATTCTCCAAGTGCAACTAACACTAGGTAAGACTGCAATCCAAATTGTAGATTGCTACAGATCCCCCACCATACCCCAAGATTCTCACTACACCTTTTTAAACATACTGGAAAATATTAAGATAGAACCAAACACCCTAATACTGGGTGATTTTAACTACCCTGCCATTAACTGGGAAAACTACTCATGTCCCAACACCTTTGCGCAACAGTTCTTGGAATTCATAAATTCCAATGCCCTGGATCAACTAATCCATAGTCCCACCAGGGGCTCCAATATCCTAGACCTGGTCATTACCAACATGGCAAATCAATGCTCCATACCTATGGTCACCCCCTCATTAGTCAGGTCTGACCATAAGCTAATCACCCTTAACATCCACATCCCACCCCCACCCCCCCAGTAAAGAAACCACCATAAAAAACTTCTCCAAAGCCAACTTCATGCTACTCAAGTGAGAAGTGACAAACTTCATGACACCCATGCAGATGGGAAATGAAAGTTCAACTGCTGAATCCTACACTAAGGCACTGTACGAGCACATCCACTCATGCATGAATCGTGCCATCCCAAATAGAACCAAAATGCTCTCATCCAAAAAAAGGAAGCCAATCCGGTGGTCCCCTGCCATAAACAAACTTTACAAGAAAAGGAAGAAACTTTTGCAGAAAAGAGGAAAATCCCAGGATGCAAAAAACTCCCTTACTAGCCTCAGTAAGAAACTGAGATGCCTCATAAAATCCTCCAAAGCTAGTTATGAAAATAAAATTGCCAAAGATTCCAAAGACAACCACAAAGCATTCTATAACTATGTCAAGAAT
Source organism: Protopterus annectens (assembly GCF_019279795.1). Taxonomy (NCBI): domain Eukaryota; kingdom Metazoa; phylum Chordata; order Ceratodontiformes; family Protopteridae; genus Protopterus; species Protopterus annectens. The sequence goes on along the minus strand of NC_056737.1, from coordinate 1,706,942,706 downwards.
CTAAATGGCAATGCTCAGATCTGCTCTGAGCTAAAACAGAATGGCAATAAATATACTGATCCAAAGGATATTGCCAATATCCTGGCAGATCGATTCAGTGCCAACTTCACCCCCGTCTCACGCCCTAAATGGCCCATCTCAATACCGGAAGATTGCCAAATTCCAGTAATAACGGCCACACAGGTACAAAACGCACTCTCAAAAGCCAAGAATACAGCATCCATGGGACCAGATGACATCCCGGGCTGTGTACTACATGAACTACAATATGAACTGGCACCTCACCTAAGTGTCATGTTTAATCATAGCCTCACCTCAGGTTTCATGCCCACTGAGTGGCGCAGAGCTACAGTTATCCCAATCCACAAGGGGGATCCACCTTGGATCCCGGAAACTACCGTCCCATCAGTCTGACAAGCCTTATCTGCAAGGCCATGGAGCGTATTATCATGGAACTTATAAACAAAGACATTGGCAACCTTCAAACACTGGACCCCACCCAGTTTGGGTTTGTGAAGGGCCGATCTTGTCTCCTGAACCTGATTGACTTCTTTGAATCAGTCTCCAGAGCCATGGACAAGGGTAAGGTGGTCCACACAGCCTATCTAGACCTTGCCAAGGCCTTTGACACCATCCCCACTCTGGAATCATAGATAAACTTACTAAGTTGGGTATTAATCCCTATGTCACCCAATGGGTTGCTAAATGGCTTACTGATAGAACCCACACTGTAAACGTAGCCGACTCCAAATCCAGCTCCAGACAAGTGACAAGTGGAGTACCTCAGGGTTCAGTCCTGGGGCCGCTCTTGTTTGGCATCTACTTCTCTGAAGTACAGGTCAACACTAAGGGACTCTGGCTAACAAAGTTTGCAGATGACTGCAAACTGGGAGCCATTATTGAATCCCCAAATGATGTGGATACTCTACAAAAGGGCCTTACAGAAACAGATGCTTGGTGCCAGAGCCATGGGCTCAAGCTCAATGCCAAGAAATGTATTGTTATCCCTTTGAGAAAAACATGTATCCATGAATTACCATATAGGTGGCAGTGCACTAAACACAGAAAGTGTGATAAGAGACTTAGGGACACAGGTGGACAGTGGTCTCACCTTCGATAACCACATCGCCACAACAGTCAGGAAATCCTTCTATGTGGCACACCTCATCACGAAGGGCTTTTCATCCAGAAAAAGGAGGTCATTGTCCCACTGTACTCATCCCTCATTAGACCCATTATAGAATACAACGCCCCATTTGGTATGTACCTCTCAAGACATCTGCAACAACTGGAAAGGCCTCAGAAATACCTCACTAAAAGAATCACAGGCCTAAAGCAGATGCCCTACGCTGACCACCTTAAAAACTCCAGCTATACTCTGTTGCATATCGTCTACTCAGAGGCGATCTCTGCTTAACATACAAGGCCATGTCAAACCCAGAGCTGTTGGACATGCTACACTTAAAGAAATCCCAATCCCTCAGAGCTACACGCTCCAGGGATCTAAACCTTGTCATCACAATAAACAAAACATGCTGGAGGGATAGGTTCCTGACCCAGAGACTCCCCAGACTCTGGAATAGATTGCCCATACATGTCAAGCAGAGTGCCTCTTTGGACCTCTTCAAGAGGAACCTTGACGTTTGGATGGGAGAAAGGAAATTCACCCCAGGGATCACATCAGTCGCCCTGCTAGACAGGGGTCCAGGAAAGTAAATAATGTGGGAAGAAATAGCCAGGGAATTGTTATGGCTAGGCTTGTATAGGCCCTAGGGCTGATAGCCTAGTACCAACCTATGAACCTACTGTTATGGTAAGTTCTTACACAACTGTACTTTTTCAAGTGATCTCAGTCAGTGATCATATATTCTAAATTTTACTCCAGGGTGGTTAGGGATTGTGCTTTATTTTAGTTAGCTAGTGCTTCAAGCATACTTTATACATTTTCTGTCCACAGTGAGAAGGCACACCTCATATATGTGTGTGTGTGTGTGTGTGTGTGTGTGTGTGTGTGTGTGTGTGTGTGTGTGTGTGTGTGTGTGTGTGAGAGAGAGAGAGAGAGACAGAGAGAGAGAGAGAAAGACAGTAGTATTTACTTCTGTCTCTAACAATGGGGAACTTCAACAAGAACAGTACCCACTCATCTGATGGCACTCCATAAGTAGAGGATAGCTTCAGTAAGGAATTAGTGCCTGTGGCCCTCTGTCTTAAACAAATAGCTGTATGGTGTTTTCCTTGATATGCTGCCATCTAGTGATGAATGTGACCTTTGCAATGAGATCCAACTCAAAAATATGTTGGTATTAATTTAGGTAGATATATGCACCGGGTACCAGTAGTATGATAGGAAGCTGCAGGTGGGAAGACCTCACCATACACCGAGCCTGGCATCTGGAACTGCCCTTTATCAAGCCATTAATTCAGTCCTCTATCAGTATAAAACGTGCCTCCCACCACACATATACTTCATTTCACTGTAGGATCCTTGCAGTTGTTTTCTTGAGCTCAGTATTACATAGATTCATATGTTATTATTAGTAAATTAATTTGGTTGGATCTTTTTAAGGCTTTCTTCAGCAGTACCCACTACATATTACCCCTTTTCAAATGGTTTTGAGGGGCTAGCTCATAGATGTATTTCTGATTTCCCATCCATTCATCCAGGGAGTATTTTAAGAGGATTAGCAGGGACACTTTACATAATATGGATGGGTAGGCTGTTTCAGAGAAGGGAAATTCTTTGGAAAGCTGTTAATCTCATTCCCACCAGTAAGTTGTTTAAATTGAGGTGAAAGTTTAGGGCTCTATTACAGATGTTTGAGGTGTTACATGTTGTGTGATTGTGAGGGAAATCACACAAGACTGGATAATTTGAGGTTTTGTATACTAAGCAGAGCCAAGTTCACTATGCAAAAATCTGTATGAAATCAAAGGCAGAGATAGAGCTTTAAGGCATTTTGCACAGGACATAGATATCAGGCCCATGATTTTCTAAGTAAGGCAATGTTAGGTTATAAATTTGGCCAGGTGCATAATGAATGAAATATTATATTCAGCTATGGGCCTAATAAAGGAGGTGTAGAGAGGGATGATAACATTCCTGGACCTAGGAACATACATTTGGTAATCAGCTGATATGCTAATGACCACAGAGAGACAGTGGTCAAAAAATAATTCATCTGTGAAAGTGTTCAGGTTCTTAATAACAGCATCATCTTTTAGAGGAGTATCTTCTCTGTGGTAGGAACCTAGTATGTCCATGTTTACCACAGAACACAGGACTGCATTTAGCATGGCACCATGCCCAAAGCCAAAGCAAGTATGGCAGAGTGTAAGGTCAAAATTGTAAATAAAGCAAAAAAAAACAAAAACTAAAAAGCCAGCACTCTATATGTCAATGAAACAAAGTTTAATGTGAAGCAAACCAATTTCAGCAAAAACCCTTCTTCAGTGCAATATCAATATAACATACATCATAGACCATCCTATAGGATCTGGGAGTCTCAGAAAAGCTGATGATAGCTTCAAGTTTGCAAACTTGATCAGCCTGAGAATCTTGACATCATAGAAATAAATGCCAAATAAAAGCAAACTAATTACAGGGCCCTGTGGGACCCTGCTGATAATAAACATTTTAGTGAATAGTGTCCCCAATCTTGATTTAACTGGGGAGTCCTGTCTGTGAGCCAGATTGTTATTTAGTAGATGACTTATGGATCTGCAAGTAGTCTGACTATTTTGTGTATTATGCCAGAATGTGGGATGGTGTTAAAGGTCTTGAGCAGATCAGGGTACATTGTGAGCACATTTTGCTCTCATTTAAACCTTATATTTATTTTATTTTTTAATTTTATTTAACATTTTTTTACTGAGGCAGTCCAACCTGGAATGAGCCAATTTTCAGCAGAGGCCTAGGGAGAAATGCTCCAGATGCATGGCTTTGTAACGTGGGAGGAAATATGAGCACCCAGAGGAAACCCACAGGGGGACATGCAGACTCTGCACAGAAGGCACCCCAGCCATGAATCAAACCAGATAACCTCTTGCTGTGAGCTGACAACGCAAACCCTTGCACCACTGAACCATCCAAAAATGTGTCAATTGAGCCAGGCAGGAGGTGAATCTATAGTCTTCTGATCCAAAGTCAGACGTGTTATCCACTGTGCCACTGGTCCGGGTAGTAGCTTTTTAAAAGAAGTTTACTAGGGCAGGATATAACCTTCACAAACTCAAGCTGCTCTGAGTTGAAGGATTGTAAGCTGCCAATATATTTTGGCTATGAGGTCTAAAATTATGTGTTCTGTTGTCTAGCACAAAATGCTTGTAGGACTTATTGGTCTGTAGTTGCCAGGATCAAAGGTGAGGCCACCCTTATAAAGGTGTGGGGGTGACCACCGCTGTTCTTCATGCCATTGGTATGAAGCCATTGGAGTGGTTGAAGTTGAACAGATTCAGGAGAGGATCTATGAGACAGTGTTTCATACTGACAAAAAAAAAAAACACCATGGCATGTTATCAGGCCCCACAGAGCTAATGTTTTCTACTTCTGAAAGAGGCTATAAATGTGCTTGGAGGTGATCTTTGTGGGTGTATAGATATTGTGGGAGATGACAGGGAGAATTTAGCACTGCATATATCTGCTGCTGTGTTTTCTATGACATCAGTTGAAGTGGGTGGTAATAATAGCAATAATAATAATATTATTATTATGTGTCATCTGGGTGTAATAATAAGCATTGTTCTTAAGGACATGTGGTTGTCCTAGTTAATGATGGCAATTTTCAGTTCATACTCAGCCTTGGTGGATTTGATTTTATTTATCAATTATTTGTTTATTTTTTTTAGGTCAGTTTTGGAACATGAGGTTTTTAGTTTGTTTCTCAGGGTGAGGAATTATTTATTCATTTTGTTATATCGTTTTTTTTATACTAGGGCTCCACCATAGGGTGTTGTTCCAAAATTTGCATTGTATTTGTCATGGATCACTACAGCTGTCTTGAAGCAGGCATTGAGATGAGAACAGAAGCTCACCAGAAATGGAGAGTATTGACCACAGGGTTCTCATGGGGGAGTAGGGCTTTTAAACTGAATCAGGTCATCAGCTAGTTACAACTTTGCCTTACTGAAATTCATTAAGATGTTATGGTTTATGTTAGGTTGATGGCAAAGGCTACCAAGTTATGGAAACACCAAACTTCACCATTCATTGTTTGCTGCATTGTTAAATTGTTGAATTTTCTACTGTACATCATCCTCACTCAACACATTGACTTCAAAGTGATGAGCTATGACATTACCATGTTCACTGAATGGCTACTTCGACAGGAGTCATTCTTCTGCAGAAGCAGAAAGACTGACTGATGTCAGGTATGTCTGTATTCTCACTTGCAATTAAAGGTTTTGCCTATGGGGGTGATGAGACACAAGACATTTTTTTGTCTATCATGAAGTGCTCAGTGTCACTTAAATTAGAATATAGGCAGTGGTAAAGTTACCAGACTGACACATGTTGCCATGTAAACAGCTTTGAACAACATGCTTATTAAAAGATGAAGCAGATCTACACAGGACTTTATATTCTTATAGGTTGCTGTAGATACTGTGTCCCTTCATAATTTTTTATTTGTAGCACCTTTAGCTCAGAGGAATTGTATCTTGTCTGTTTCTGAGTCATGGCATACCTTTTCCATAATTTGTTAAGGTTTACAGTTCTACATTTGTGTAGCAGTGGCTGCTTTCACACACATATGCATACATAAACATATATATATATATATATATATATATATATATATATATATATATATATATATATATATCTGTCTATATATATTTACTGTGTATGTATGTATATATATGTATATATATATATATATATATATATATATATGTGTGTGTGTGTGTGTGTGTGTGTGTATGTATATGTATAGGGCAACAGAGTGGATAACATTGTCATTTCACAGCAAGAAGCTCCCCGGTTAATTTCTTGGCTGGGGTGCCTTCTGTGCAGATTCTACATGTCCTCCCTGTGTTCGCATGGATTTGTTTCAGATATTCCAGTTTCCTCCCACATTCAAAAGACATGCAGTAGGTGGAATGGACACTCTAAACTGGCCATAGGTGTGAGTGTCTGTGTGAGTGAATGGTGTGGAAGAACTACTGCGGCAGAGCTAGCCACCTGTGGTGTAAACCTTGGCTCGGCTCTAAATGACTGTCACTGATGAAGTGACACCCTGACCCCATGTGCAAAAATGGAAAAAGGGGTTGTGGATGGATGTGTGTATGTATGTATATATATATTTATATATATATATATATATATATATATATATATATATATATATACGTCGACACACTTTTGTGCATGCTCCAATACTCCAAGGCCAATCCTCAGCACTTGCAAGTATGAACAGTGTTTTTGTGTGTGTGTGTGTGTGGGGGGGGGGGGGGGCAACTTGTTCAACCCTGCAGTGAATGTCTAACTTATAATGTTTTTGAAAAGTTTGACCCGATGTCCATGTGGTTGCTTCCATAATAACTTCAGTACTTACTGCATTTAGTAAAGCCACCAGTAGCAGGGCCCCTGGTACCATAAACCCTGACTAGCTCTATTACACTTTTATTTTGAGAGACACAACAAAACTGAATACACAATACAGCCATTCAGAGATAGTTTACTTGGAAACAGGCTCACCCTCTTCCTTTTTGAAAATGGAGAGCTGGTTAGTTTTCTTTAAATTTCTAAGTACATGCAGGTAAAAGCTAAGTTGTTTGTGTACATACAGGGTGTGTAAGATTCTTTCTCCCTGCCTGTTTTTAAACATCATTTCTAAATCCTAACATATGGGTTCACATACATTAATAAAAAAGAAAACAAACCTTAACAATAGTTTCCATTATTATTGCTCAGTAAACATACAGGTTTTCTTTTTAATAATTTTCATTCATGCATTTCTCACCTCCTACCTTCCCTGAAACCTCATTCCTCCTAAACAATAATCTGCATGTATTTTTTCTCAAAAGTTCATTAATTTGTATGACATTTGTTTTTTCCCTTTCTAAATATCCCACCTTCAGTTCTTTTCATCTAATTTACAACATTCAAAAGTTCCATTACAGTTGACATTGATGTTTATTTCCATTTTCTAGTAATTTTTTTTTTTGCAGCCAATAGCATTAAACTTAGTAAGGTCTTACTATATCTGGGAATTCAGATCCTATACCCCAGCTCAAATGCTCATTTCCCTAATTACTATAATTTGTATCCCTAACATTTCTATCAAAGTACTCTGTGGATAAATGTTTTTAAATCTGCCAGCTCATTACAATCCCCCCCAAAAAACGTTCCCATTTACCTCTTTCTTCACCATTAATATCTTCAACATTTGCTACCTATCTGAGGAAGAATCCTCTGAAGTCTACTTGGGATATAAAAATACCTATACAAACACTTTCTTGTAAAAATCCTGGACCTTCTGGACTTTGCAACACTCTTGAGAACCCTACAAATTTATTCCCATTATTTCTTTGTAAATTGTCTTTCTAGTCTCTTTTCCTTGTCTTTTCTAACTTCCTCTGACTGATTCTTATAGCTGTCATGCAATATTTTATACAGCCTACTAATTATTCTGTTTTTCTCAACATCTTCTATTCTATACTCAAGTAAAAACTTTACCAAAGCTGGTCTTTCACTTAGCACTCCCATATTAATTTTTCTTTGCCTGTACTCTTATCAGTCCCTCAAAGGGAAGGCAGTCTCTGAGTTGCATTTCTAATGCCTGTTTAGCTTCATCCCACCCTATCACCCTTCCCTTCCAAGTTATTTGCTCCCAATAATGTGGTTCCATTTCCTCTCCCAATATAAAACTAACCCCCCCCCCCAGAACACTAGCCTAAAATTTGTCTGAATAGTGGCAGTGCTATGGGAAGATTTCAATGAAGTTAAGATGTAAGGGAAGTATTGGGGGAAGGAGCAGCATTAGGGTTAGGGTTAGCATCCATTACTAAAGAGGGCAGAGGGACTCATGACCTCCAATGCCCAGAGGTTCTCCCTTGCTTATATTTGTTTCTGCCCTGCAAGGTGGAAGAAATAAGTCTGAAGCTTCTGCATTTTGTCTGGGGATAGGAATGCTTTCTGTACACTGGTGTATAGCAGCAAGCCAAAAAGATCAATGAAGGCAATTTGCTTCATTTGTAGAGGTTTAGGGTGAACTCCATGTGTGGAAAAGGTTTGTGATCAAATCTAGACCCCTATTTACCTCCACCTGTGAATGTACCTGAATTAGAAAGTCATCCAGGTGAAGGAAAAATGAATGCTCTTGGTTCTGCAAAAGGCAATCACTGAAACCAAGTATTCTGTAATGACCAAAGAGCAAGGAAGTAAACTGTTAGTAACAGTCCCTTGTGAAGAATCTGAGATAGGCCCTATGGTCCTGCTGGATGAAAACATGAAGGTAGGCATCTTTTATTCTAAGATGACTATCAGGGCTTTTGGAAACACAAAGTGTTAGTATCCTTAATCTGGGTACCATCAGAAAGGTGTTTAACATGGACAGGTCAAGGATATATCAAGTCAAGGATATATCATAAGTGTCCCCTTTCCTGAAAACTAGAAACAGTGTGGAGTAAAATTATTTGTTTTGTTTTCAAGGAGGAACCCTTTCAAAGACTCCTCTTATTAAGAGGTCCATAAGGATAGGGTAGACCATGTTCTCGACCTTCTGGCACAGAAGAGATTATCCTGACATCTTTAGTGTCCTTTTTCAAAACCCTCGGTATTCTTCATTGACAATCTGTGCCACCCATTTGCCCTTTCTTATGGACTCCCAGATTATGGCACATAGAGAGATCCTGTCTACTATCCTGTCATTGGGGAAGGATGGGGAAAGACTGGGCTGGGGGGGTTCTACGAGAAGAGGAAGTGAGATTTCCAATTAGTCATGACTGCTCCCTATTAGAGAGATGAACCTGAAGCCCCACAGATTTTTTCCCTTTCATCTACCTGCCATATTTTCTTTAATGAAAGTACAGTTGTGTAAAAACTTACCATAACAGTAGAGGTCCTGATCACTGCTGCAGTATTCAAAACCCTTGGATTATCACACCAAATGACCAGGGTACCAGTGCAAAAACTTTCTATTTAAACATACATATGATGTATGACCTAAGCCCTGGGAGTAAGGGTACATAAGAGGACATATGACCATAAATCCTCAGACTATCTCCAAGCCAGTAAGCCTGAAGAGGCCTGACAGGCAAATTAAACTTGTCAGAGGAGAGAGACAGAAAAACAGTGATGCTCTTTGATCCATGATGATGAAAAGGGGGGAATTTAGAGAGGGGAAGGAATACTGCAACAGTGATCAGTAGGACATCTACTGTTATGGTAAATTCTTACACAACTGTACTATGTCCTTCCTTAGATCACTATTTCAGTATTCCAAATTGTTTGGAGATTCCTAAAGATGACGATGAAAGAAGAGTGGTAGGATGTTGCATAGGAAAATTGTCCAGTAGACCCAAAGGGGCTGACCTGCCAAAGGCAGTCCTGGATCTATAATAGGCATCCACTCTGTAATGATTTGTAAAGTTGTGTGCAGAAGACCATGTAGCTTCTTCAAAAATGGTCCTGGAATCAATCCCCTTGTAAAAGGTCCCAGAAGAGGCTACTGCTCTGGTAGAATGCGCATTTGCTGGAGAAGTAATGAGTTTGCATGCTGAGCATAGTAAAAGGCAATGGATTTTGGGATACAGCTAGCAATAGTTTGTTTAGAATCTAGGATCCTGGATGGGATCAAAATGGTGGCTGAACTATAAGCACCATTCAGCCTGTTCTCTGCATTACTTAACTCAGGCAACAACCTTTGCTAGTAAAACACGGCTTTTTGGGTATTAAGTTTTGAAAGTTTAGACCATTATCACCTTGTGGATTTTTGCCATTCGTTTGGATGATTCCTGTAAACAAGTATGAAATCACAGTTTAAAATCACTGGATTGTAGTGAGCTAGGCCACATGGATACGAAATGGTATTTCCGGCCTGACAATTAAGAGTGATGTAAGCTTGATCATGAAATCGTAAACTGTCATTTTACAAAGTAAAAAAGGACTGAGGTCTTAAAACTAATAAATAAATAACATAGGATATCTTTAGAAAAATGTTGAATTCTGCAGAACAAATGGATAGACAAAATACCATAACCAAACTCTCGGTAGTCACGTTTCCTGAGAAAAAGATCATCTCTAAGCGTGCCTGAACCTCAAAACAACAAGAGGATAAAAAAATCTACAAGTAAAAATAAAACCAACCAGATTTTTGCTCTTGAGTACTTAAAGGAAATACTTCAACCGTTGCAGCTGGCTATTCAACAAGTTTCTGACCATTCAACAAGTTTCTGACCACTTGAAAGCATTTGGTACTACCTTAAATCAAATTGCTACCAGACTTGAAATCACAGAAGCAAAGACTATGGAAAATGAAATAAAAATCAAACATCTGCAAAAAGAATGCCAGTCTAACAATCGAAGTATCCACAACATACAAAACAAATTAATGGATCTTGAAGCAAGAAGCAGACATAATAATATACTGATTCGTGAACTATTAGAAAAATATGAATAGCCAAAGTTAATGAAAACATTACATCAACTCTTTGGATGTCTCTTAGAAAATGAAGTTGAAGCAAACTGCATTATTATTGAAAGAGTTCACAGAGCAGCTCGAACAACTTCCACTGCTGGTAGACCACAACAGGTAGGGTCGCTATTAGATAAACGAAAAATTAAACTCTCGAAGGCTGGTAATTCGAAAATGCCATTCTTTGAAATCGCTATTGTGAGATTGTGGTACAGTGAAGATTGAAAAATTTGCCCTTTCCTCACTGTAGTGTGATCTCGGAGTTGGTATATATAATTAGCGGTGGGTGTGGGGGGCACAGACCCCCACAATACCTATTTCAAAAAACAGCATTTTCGACTTTTCAGCTGTTCGAGATTTTAATTTTTCATTTAATAGAGACCCGAAGGGTATACATTAAACTTTTAAATTATCAGAATGTTTATAAGATTCTTGCTGCAGCTAAAAAGAAAGGTATCCTTAACTGGAATAATAATATCACTTTCATGCAAGATATACCTATACAAATTAAGCCAAACTGACAAAAACTGGCACCATTTTGCTTTACTTAGTGTCTAACAAAAGTAAATTACAAATGAAATATACCGCAACTCTGACTTTTCAAAATAAAGGGATTAAATATACAAATGGTTCACTCAAAGAAGCCAAGCAGGCATTTATAAGTGTCTTTAATTACAAATGGGTGAGTGTGATATATTTGAAACAAACATGTATGTATACCACCCTCTCTGTTGAAGATCTTACATAGCAAGAGATGTAAGTGGGGATTAGATGCTTGCTATATAAACTTAAATAATAGATTAACAAAAAAATGAAAAATATTAAATATTGATATGTTTTTTTGTCTAATATACAAATAAACAACATATTTGGTCTATTTCTCTTGCTGGTCCTGGTATTTACCACAGGACAGCTTTCAGTTGCAAATAGTAGCTCAGATTACTCCCATCCCTTTGGTTAAGGGATTTGTTTCAGTGATGGTTCATCAAATAAGGTTTGTGAATAAATGTGAAATAAGGAATATATATCTCATTCTTTTAATGCATATACTGATACTAATTGCTTGACTGTTCTAGCCATTTTGACCTTTCAGTAAGGCTATAGCTACCTATTTTTTAAACAAATTGTTAGAACTCAGTTTTCTCTTTTTTGGTAACTGTGGCACTAGCTGCATCATGTATTATAACAGCAGAGTAGGGCAGAGTGTAGTGATATAGGGCAGATAATAATTTGCTTATACCATCTGAAAGTATTTTTTATCTTGATTGTTATTATTAATTCATTATTGTGTAAATAATATATTCTATTTTAACATGCTATGTTAACCTTAACACTTTGTTCTTTACATATTCTTGTTCTTACTTCTTCCTGGTGCTGGATAGACATGGTTAGGCATGGTTTGTTGAAGGGAAGAGTTAAATGTCATTTGCCTATACTGCTAATTTTATTATCACTTGGCCACTTAAGGTTCGCAATAAATCTAGGCTGGTGTCCTGTTTTCTTATGACATTTAAGATTCTAAATGTGGACAATTGACTCATGTAATGTTAAGGGCCTCCAAACAAATAAAAATAGGAATTTATTTTTTCATTTATTTTTTAAATGAAAAGCAGAAATATTGTTTGTACAAGAAACACATATGATTTCTACACAATGGGCTCAAATTACAAAGAAAAAAATGATTGCTGGTATTGTACAATCAGGTAGCAAATCATACAGCTCAGGTGTAGCTATTATAATAAAAAAAAAATCTTTCAAAAATTCAATAATGCACTATAACTGAGATTCTGAAGGAAGGTAATGTTATGTAATTTTAAAAAGCACCTGTTTGGATAAACCAGTATTACTGCTAAATATTTATGCACCCTGTACTGAGCAGCGCCAATTTATAATGACAATATATAAAATATTAAATGATTTTCCTAATCAATACTATATTGCTGGAGGAGACTGGAATGCAGTTGCTGACCCTAGTGTGAACAGAACTAGCTTAAATAAATCATTTGACAGCCATGCTTCTACAGCAGTTGTAGATCTGAAGTTAGACTCTACTTTATTTGATCCATTTAATTTTCAAAAAAAAAAAAAAAAACAAACAATTCCCCTGTATTAAAGCTTACCGATTACTTACATTACCATAAATCTTGGGCAAAGTTAGATTTTTTTTCTGATATCTGAAGTCTTTCTAAAAATTGAATATGCTTTAGATATAGAACCCAGATGCTTTTCTGATCACTCTAAAATTAATCTAACCATTAACTGGTCTAATATTAATATAACAAGTAATATGGCCTACAACTGGACATTAAATCCTAATCTACTTCAAAAAGAGGACATTAAAAATGAAGTTAATTACCTACTAGATACTTTCCTATAGAATATTTCTGAATCTGAAATTCCAATTGATATCCAGTGGACTGCCCTTAAAACCCATATCAGAGGCATTTTTTATAAGTAAAGTGGCTTACTAGAAGAAAACATAAAATCTAGAAGTATCTGTCCTAAAAGGGAAAATTACTAAGTTGGAACATGATCTTTACCTTAATAACAGAGATGATACAGCAAAGAAACTAGATGACCTCCAAAAGGAACTTTATTTATTAAGCGCAAAGCAGTATTCATTTTATCAATGCTACCTAAGAGATCTGCCAAACATTTTATATAACATTCATATTTTTTCAACATTTTTTAACTACATTTTAAACCTATCTAAATTGGCTATTTTTGCTCTTGATATTAATTATAGATTCTCTTGTCTCTTATCTAAATCAGAAATTAAGATAAAAAATTCTTTAAAATTCCTAGATATAACCTTTCATCATAACCCTACTTCTTTCTTCGAAGACAATCTAGCTAAAGTATGGTCTAATATTGAACGTGACATTTCTAAATGGAATAAATTAAATTTCCATCTATTATCTAAAGTCTCTATCATTAAAATAAATGTACTTCCTAGATAACTATTTCAGTTTAATTCATCAGATCTAATAGTACATTTAAATTCTTTTCAGAATATCATGGCCAACTATCCAAGTTTTTACGGTCCCCAAAATCTGTCAGGATCGGATATAAAAAAATAATTTATCCCAAGAACCATGGAGAAATGGGCCTTCTGGATTTTAAACTATACTATGATATAATAAATTCTAACAGTTTAGTTATGATAGCAGAGTATAATCCTAAATCAAACTCATGGAGTCCCATATGGGTGAAGCTCTGGTATAATCATGTATGCAAATCCCAGTGTAACTCTAGAGCTCTTCCCTTTATCAATGAAGAAATTCATAAAAATCTCAAATTACATACATTTTTAATGTACAAGATAAAAATAATACAAATTCTAGTTGAATCAATTGGTTTAAAACATTCATTTATGCTACTTTAGCCAATCCATTTAAATCCTAATTTAAAAATGAATAATCAAATGCCAAACCTTTGTAATTACCCGTATCTTAAAGATCAGTGTATCCTAGATCTTCATCTTTATAGAAACCTATCAATTGATGAACTAAAGAAAACTTAAAATTTACTAAATAAGTATACTGCCATAGTAAGACAAATAAGAGAACTAATACCAGCAGTTCTAAATGAATCTAATATCAACAATGACAATATATCATTATGTAAAGTTATGGAAGGCCTTCATATCAAGAAAGATGATATCCAATACTTACAGATTAATCTTATCTCTAAAATATCAAAATTCAATTATTTTTTCTAATTATTGGTCTAAACTAAATCCATCAATTACATACAATCAACAAATCCAGTCTCTCAAACTAACTTCAAAATTATTACCTATAAAAAAATTCCTATACACACAGCTCATGACAGTTAATAATGCTTATTTAACTCCATTCATTCTTAATAAGTTATATTCCTCAGTAACACTGGACTTCTTTTGTGAATTTCATAAAGCTGATTTATTACATATACTATGGAGCTGTAAAAGTTCTTGCAAATTATGGTGTTCCCTAAAAGTTAAATTAGAGAAGATGGGTTATGAAAAATCTACTCTGTCTTGGAAATTTGCAGTATTAAATATCTCCCCTCCTAGTTTTAATCAGCAATATATCCATATCTTAATTACATTGTTTTCATTGATTAAACTCTTTATTACCCAAAGCTGGATGGATGAATCAAAAACTTTGTGTAAGGGTTTTAAGCAAATCATTGTTATATATAACAACATGCACATTGTATTTAGCCAGCCACATTAAATGCTCATATTAAGAAATTTATTGGGAAATACCTTTTGACTGTACCCTGTAATTGATTTCCAAATTGTATTATAGAAGTTAATTAATGTTACCTATCAATTCTCTAAACTTTTTAGTAGAACACCTTATGAATAAGCTTTTCTATTTTATGTTTGTATACATTGTTAACATCCTCCTAAGAATTTTCTTTATGAAAGTCCTTTTTGGCAGGTGGTATTTATTTATTGTGTACATAGGTTATTTATTGTGCACATAGTTTTTTTGTATATACTGTTGGTATTACTGCTCTGCACAGTTTGACAAATTGTTATTGCTGAAAGTTTTAAATATCAATTAAAGATATCAGAAAAAAGAAACTATGATCAATAGCCTTGAATCCTGAAAAGGAACAAATAGTTGATCTGATTTGCTGATATATTTTGTCTTGTCTAAGTAAAATCTTTATTATCTATGGACATCAAGAGAATGAAGTATCCTTACCCCCTGTTTGTGGGTTAAGAAAGAATGTGGGTAAAGGACAGTTTGTTCAGCACTTTAGGCATGAATGAGGGATTAGTCCTTAATGACACCCTATTCTTGTTAAAAACCATGAAGGTAGGGATAGCCATAAGGGCTTCTAACTCTAAGACTCTTCTGGCAGAAGTGAGGGCTATCAGGAGAATGGTTTTCCAAGTATAATATTCAGGAGAAGCAGAAGCTGCTGGCTTGAAGGAAGGTAGAGTAAGGTTTTTCCATCACAAAATTAAGGTCCCAAGCAGGAGGGTAGCTTTCTTAGGAGTTTTTAGGTGGAGTATACCTTTAAATAACTGTTGAAGCTCTAGTCCAGAAAGAAGAATGGGATCCAGAGGTAGACAATCAAATATAGCTAAAATGTATGTCTTAATCAATGTTAGACCAGATTTCGGTAATTCACACAGAAAGGAGAGAACCAGTGAGGAGTTAGCTTGAACAGGGTCCTGTTTTTTAAGACAGACAATACAAATAATTTTTCATTTTGGCTATGTAAAATTTTCTGGTGGAAGGTTTCCTTGTCTCCTGGAGAACACTCAG
Organism: Protopterus annectens; assembly: GCF_019279795.1. Classification (NCBI taxonomy): domain Eukaryota; kingdom Metazoa; phylum Chordata; order Ceratodontiformes; family Protopteridae; genus Protopterus; species Protopterus annectens. The sequence continues at coordinate 1,706,926,802 of NC_056737.1, read as the reverse complement.
GGGAATTAGTGTCTAAAAGGTATCATAATCCTATCATCCATATTGTAAGGTTGAGGGATGGTAGATCTGGATGTAGAAGTGACCCCTTCTGCTGTGTGAGCAAGTCCACTATGGAAGGAAGTTTCTGTGATGGCCCTTAGCTAAATGAAAGAGAAGGTGGAACTAGTGCTACCTTGGCCAGAAAGGAGTCACCAGTGGGATCTTTGAGCATTCCTTTTGTTTCTTTAGTAAGACCATGGAAAGAAAGAGAAGTGTAGGGAAGGCATAAAGGTACTTCCCCTTCCAAGAAAGGACATTGCATCCACTTTCCAAGTTTGAGGACAGTAAGTCCTCATGCAGAAAAGTGGAAGTTGTTCATTGTTGATGGAGGCAAATAGATCTATCTGAGGTACCCTGTATTTGTGGGCTATGTCTAGGAAGATCCTTCTATTCAGCATCCTTTCAAGGAGGTCTTTCCTTGATCTGCTTATACTGTCTGCCAAGATATTTTCCAGCAAAGGAATGTAAACTGCTTTAGGAGGGAAATTTGCTTTTGTTGCCTGCTCTAAGCATAGATGGCCAGTTTGTACAGTTGTAAGATCTGGCGCACCCCCTGCTTATGTAACACATAACTGTGGTGTTGTCTGTGAGCACTCTTAAAGACCTGGATTCCGATGGCAGTTGAAGGTCTGTAGAGCCTTCAGACTGATGTATTTTATTTTTGTGTTATTTAGCCACTGCCCCTGAGCTATCATGTTGCCTGCCCAGGATCCCCATGCATCATTTGAGTATCTGTGTGCAGCTTCTGTTTAGGTGTCTGCAATTTGAAAGGTAGTCCAGGGTTGAACTTTATTTGTGCTATCCACCAAAGGATCTCCTTCTTTAAGCAAGGTATAAGTGGGAGAAATGCATCCAGTGGATCCTCCTTATGTACAGTCTGGTAAAAGGAACCATTGTTATGGCCACTCCCATGAGTCCCAGAATTCTGAGGAATTCCCTTGCTGTACGGGACTAGAGTGGAAGATGAGTGTGGAAGCAACTGAACAGAATTTCCACTTTGTCTGGTGGTAAGAATGCCTGCATGAGTTTGGTGTTTAGTCTGCACCTCAATAAGACAATGTATTTGGTGGGTATTACTAAAGATTTTTTGAGGTTGATTGTGAATCCCAAACCCTGCAGAAGGCAAAGGGTGAAACTGAGATGTGTCAAGAATATGTGCTGAGATGGTGCCTGTACTAATAGGCTGTCCAAGAAGAGGAATATCTGTATTCCCTTTGTTCTGCAGAAGGTTATGATGAGGTGAGACATTTTGTGAAGACTTTTGGGTCTGTAGAAATCCCAGAGAGAAAAGCAGATAACTAAAAATGCAATAAGCCAGCATAAAACATCAAAAATCTCCTGTAAACAGGATAGATGAGAATGTGAAGACAACCATCCTTTAAGCTGAGGGACACTAAGAAGGCCCAAGATAGAATGAGAGGTAACAGAGTCTGTAGAGATGACATTTTGAAGGAAGGTACGTGCAGAAATGTGTTGAGAGCAGAGAAATCCAGAATTGATTTCCAGTCTCTTCCTTTTCTTGTTAAAAGTAATAGTCTGGAATAGAATCCTTTCCTGATGAATTGAGAGGAATTAGCTCTATCATACTATGTTGAATTAGAGTTTAGATGATGAGATGGAGTAGCTGAATCTGGTTGTGAGGAGGTGGGAAAATGGCTGTGAATGGGGGAAGCTCTTTCCAAGTCATTCTGTCCTCATGATGACTAATGAAGTGGACCCATTTGTCTGTTATGATGAATATCCATTTTGTTAGGGATGAGGAGAGTTGTTTGGATAGAGGTAGGGAAGGACCAAGGAGGTGGGGAAGGGAGCAGGGGGTACAAATGCAGACTTGTCTGGGTAAGGAGGCCTCCTGGATCTGGAGTTCCTCTCTGTTTTTTTTTTTAATCTTTTCTTAGCAACTTCTTGGCTTTGAGGGAAGGCCTAGGTTCCATTTGAGCAAAAGTTATGGGCTTGTCAGGATAATTCCTTTGGTATCTGGGAACCAAATTAACAAAAGATCTGTCTACAATACTTCACAAGCTTGCTCTGTTCCTGAAGTTGGTTGAAAAGGTTAGCAGTTTCTGGACAAAACAATAAGTCCCACAGTTTTACTTTAATATCCTCTGGCATGGGATGAGACCATAACCATGCTCAAACAGCCTGTTGCAGCTGCCCTGGAAGAAGCTTCTACTGCATTATAGCTACATTTGATGTTGTGCCTGGCCACTTCTGAAGCCTGAGGTTCTATGGATAAGTCCTTTTGCTTATTACCTGATTCTTCAGATGCAGACAAGATTTTGTTGAAGTTAGACAAAATAAATAAATATTTGTTCACCTAGGTCTGATAGTTAAGTGCTTTAATGGCCAAAATGAAAGATGTATAGACGTTTTTACCCAACCTGTCCATTGCCCTGCTGTCCTTATTAGAAGGAAGAGCATTTGCATTAGACAGCAACTTGGAGGGTTTTTCAGTAGACATGGAAAAGCTGGATGGGTCTACTACCTGATTTTAAAACAGCAATTTAAATTCCTCAGAGACCTTGTTAAATCTCAGGCTTTCTACGGGCTGGGGGCTGGAGGCTGGAAGTCTGGTGCAGTGGAAGTGGATGCAATGACATCCTTGAAGGCCTCTAAAACAAGATGTACAGTAGGGGGTGCCCACCTACAGAGGGCAATAATACCTTTGAAAAATATCAGAGATTTCTTTGGATTTACATAAAAAGGGTTTTATCATACTGACAATAGTTTTCCCAAATTAAGCTTCCTGCACTGAGGAATTAGAAGAAATGGAATCCTCATCATCCAAGCCCATTTGACCTAGGGAGTGGATGTGTGAAGAATATGCCAAGGAATGCTCATCAGAATCTGCGTCATCCTCTTCCTCATGAGAAGAGTTTTCTAAATGCCTCTTTTGAGGGGTGGTAGGAGAAGCTGATGTTGGATAGGCCCTGAGAAAGAGGTAGGCCTGAGTACCATGATGGGCGGTGAAGTAGTGCAGCGGTTAATGTTGTCACCTCAATGAAGGCCAACAGCACTAATGACCACACATAGAACAGACTGACTGGTATGAAACCTGCATTCAGATTGGCAGTGAGATACAGGATTTACCCTCGTACGTCTGCATATGTACCCTTACACCAGTGGGTTAGGTCATACTTTAGATGTATGGCTCTATGTAGGATTTTAACTTTGGTCCCCCAGACAGACAGACATCATGGTTATTTAGTAAAATAACTCAACAATTTAGAATATTGCAACTGTGATCTAAGGAAGAACATCCTTTCTTACTTTTGGTAAGCTTACTCTTTCCCTGCTTACAATAAAAGTTCAGTGACTATTAAGGGTAATTCCTGTCATTAAGTGATATTGAGGAATGAAAATGTTTCAATCCCTGCATTACTTCATCTCTTTCAGTTGTTAAGGGATTTTTCACCAAACAGCCATAGCTGCTCCCTATTGGAGGACTGGGCCTGAAGCTTCCAAGTTTTCCCTTCTGTCTACCACATTTTCTTGAACTAGCCTTTCTTACTCCTGATAGATTTACCCTTTCCTTACCTTACCTTTGATAAAAGGGGCCTATCCTGGAAGGGTAATTCCTATCATAATGCATTATGAGAGGATATAAATGTCTGACTCCTTGTGTTTCTCTACCCCATAACCGATCCTTATCCAGACAGACATTAAGGAGCTCTGCTTTGAAATCCTGTGTCAGATGTTGTATCCTCAGTCAGGCATGCCTGCTAATCACAGAGCATGTAGTCGCTGCCATGGAACCTGCATCCATGGCATCATATTCAAACTTAATGGAATGTTTTGCCACCCAACAAGCCATTTGGGTGAACACCAATGGTTTTGCCCTCAGATCAGCAACAAGCACATTCTCTATTTTATGTCGTACAGGGTCTAAAAAGCCATTAGAAGCCTGATCCAACATGTCTGACAGTTGATACCTGTGAAGGTCAGGGTAGAAGGCATGTGTATGTTCTTTCCAAATCTGTATACAATCCTACTAATTTTTCATTGACAAGGGTATTAGACAGCAACAACCAATCTGAACCATATCTCTAGATGCATGGATATCACAGTTTGGTTCCAATGTAAGAATTTGTGGGATTTCTGTACCCTATATAATCTAATAGTTTTTTAAGGGCAGAAGGCTATGACTCTGGTTCCTAAGAGGATGCCAAAAATGCATCCCTCAGAGCTGCTAGTATTGGAGGGATATCCACTAGTTTGGAGCCTCTAAACCTATTAGGTCAGAATACCTATTTTGTACCTCAGAGGCTTCTTTACCATTCCTACCCATTTGAAGATTTTTTTTTATTCTGATGAGAATTTCTCTAATGGAGATCTCTCCTGAGGAGACTTTGTCCTCAATGTCTGTTGTCAAATCTGATATAGGAAGACATTCAAAACAATCTAATTCTTCCTCCTCACTTTACTGGGAATTTTCCACCTGGACAGGAAACTGATCATGCTTTTGTTTTGGAGGAGGGTACCTCAGACACAGAAGGTTCATCCCTCTGGTTGAGCAGCATATAAGGCCTTCAGGATACTCTTAGATAGGCAGACTAAGCATAGTTCAGTGAGAAGTTGGGAAACTGGGGAAGATACACTGGGTACCTTCTGGAAGGAGATGGCAAGATATGCTTAGTTTTCTGACTTTTTTAATGGGACATCTACTCTGGAAGTCCCTGCATCTGCATGGGAAGGATGACTTTCACAATGAAGCCTTCAACCTCCTCTCTAACTAGAATCCCAGGGGTCCCACTTTCCTAACTGAAATATCAATCTGGGCTTCTTCTGCATGCTCTTATGTTGGACACCTGTAGCTAAACCCCTCCTGTGCATAATTCTGGATGGACATGCCAGATTCCACAGCCATAAATCCAGACTCAGGAAATGTAGGTTTTTTTTTGGTCCTTGGGCAGTAAAAAAACCTCATTGATTGGAACCTCATGCAAGTCAAGGGTGCTGGACACCATAGTTGCATCTGTCACATCCCCACCTTCCATCTCCTTTTGCTTCTATTTCAGAAAAAGGTTGAAGAAAGATAATGTTCCAGTGGCTGCCATGACAGAATAGGCTAAGGCCTCAAAGCCTCTTCCATTCAAGGAACTTGTGGAGGGGACACAACGTGCTCTGATGGGTTTTGTCAGCGAGTCCCTGGGAAATGCACAGTCAGTTCTGGATGTTGTGGTCTGAGGTCAAGCACAAAACACATTCATTGTGATAATCTTTATGTGGGGGTCTGTCTACCATAGCCACATCTATCCTTCTTGGGTCCAGACATAAGATCATCTAGAGGAGCAATCAGTTAACATGACTAAAACTAATATACTAAGGAAAACTGAGCCCCAACGCCAGCCAATCATGCAGTTATTCAGACACACACTTTCTGACATGAGACAAATGAGGCATCTGGAAAGAACTATTGCATAAAGGTTTTAAAATGGAGAAGGCAGACATCTGTGTTATACTCATGTAAAGATGTACCAGGAGTCAGGCACATGCTACACCAAGGAGGAAGGAATCTAAGCTCTAGAAGTCGGGCCAGACATCGGTAACAAGTAGAAGTAAAGTGCTAGTGGTAAGAACTACTGCAATAGTGATCTAATCAAAGAATATGTACTGATAGGCATTTTTTTAATTGTAACAATCTGGAAGTTTGGAGAAGCTTATACTGACTGTCCTGCAATGGTTCTTTCTGCTTCATAACAGCTTCTGTAGTGTACTTCTCACAGTATGAAGTATTAAAACAAACAAGGACAGCAAGGGTTATTGCTGGCATGTAGCTTAGCACTTGCAAAATGTTATCTGCTGATCTTGAGATGTTCACCTCAAATGAATCAATTTCCATTAGCCAATCCTAAACTTTGTAACATGAAAGAAAAGACTTCACCTGGACTGCATGCAACAGTACCTGCCAAACATTCCAGTGACAGGTATACAAGTGGTTTTCCATATAGATTATCCTAAACTGAGAATAAAACAGCAAGAATTACTTTCACTGTGCATTTACTGAGAGGTTGCAGAAATGTTATCACTCAACGGTAATCTGACATGTCATACATCTATAACATGAACCCAAAAGGCTTAGAGAAATTAAAGCAAGAAGCCATAACACCTTCATGGGGAGCAAATCTAAGGAATTTATAGAGGCTTGAAAGCTAAATGGACACATGCAACCTGTAAATACAAAAAAGCATGTCAATTTCTTTTCAGCAGATTGACTCTTCTAAATTAATAAAATTGTGGAAATCACTTTGTGTGTATTCAATGAGAGTCTCCAGAAATGTTATCCATAAAAGGTAACTTGACATGCTGCATATCCACAATCATTAAATATTTTATAGCATTCCAGGAACCACTACCAAGCTGAATGACACATATATGAATCCAGAATAACCTTGATAGGGAGCATATCTAATGAATTTACTATGGCTTTATCTGAACATCAAATAAAAGTAACAGTCTGTAAATATTTTTTTCAACATACTGACTGCTTTGAGTATCTATTGGTATGTTTAATGGAGCCAAATGTAGAACTGAAAAGCATACTCCATATTTCTTAGGAGTAAATAAGCATATTGAATAAAACCTTTTTCACCATTCTAAATGTGGAAGTGATCACTCTTACTAGTCTTTTGCTGCTTTACTGATGGGTTATTTTTTTGTGTGGTCTGGTTGTGAATCTGAGCTTATTAATTTTAGTTCAGTGCTCAGTACAGCTGGATTTTTTTTTTAACTTTGAACTGGACCAAAGATAGCATTGTGTTCTTAGACTTAAAGTTTTTTCTCTGGTAAACAGATATGAAACAGTGAAAAACAGCTATTCATACAAAGGATGCAGTATGTAATTCTTATATTTTAAAAGTACATCTCTGAAGAATGTGATTAAGGATCAGATGATCAAAACTAGTAGATTAATAGGCAATGATTATGTTTTTTGATAGAGCATTAGAAGGTCTGTAAAAGAAATTTCTTGCCAGAGGATACCCCCTCAATCATCCAAAGACAAACATAAAGCAAAGGTTAGAACTGGGAGGGGTTCAGTGTATAAACTATTACATGAAACAAATGGCTTTGATTTGTTTTTCATTGTGCTCCTTTACCATTAAAATATATATTTAGCTACAACTGGAATATTTTATTGGGTAATGCACACGTTTCTAGTATAATTGGAAGAGAACCTAGTTCTGTTAACAAAAGAATTTCTAATATTAATTTGATTTTTGAATGATCACTTTCATGTCAAGACAATTCTATTAACAGATTGAAAATATATTTATTCATGTTGTAACTGTAAACAATGTAGATTTTTACATAAAAAAATCAAACCTTTCAATATGATAATACTAGTAGTATCTACAAAAGCTCCATAGATCCAAGGACGCACATTACCCTTTTTTTACATAAGACAATACTTCTCCTTTAAACAGAGTATGCAAACATAATTAGACCTTCTAAAAGAACAAAATAAATAAATTGTTAAAATATTTTAAACTTACACAAATTTTAAGATTCCTATTTTATATCTTAGATAGTGTCATTTAGACCTTCAAAACAAGCTTGATTCCAAGGAATTTAACTGGCAGCCTGATCTTAGTGGCTTTTCATTTCCATGTTTAAATAAGCATGTGAATTTTAAATCAGTACTGAAAAGGCATTTTACAGGACCGACTGGGGAAGATGAGCATTGCCATCCTAAGGAAGAGGACAGATTAGAGCATGATGTATGCAGCCACAATCTCCTTTTAGAGGATGGGCTGCATTGTGGTGCACGACCTGGAATAAACTTTCAGGTTGCCAAGCTACCTCCTGTTAGTATTTTTAGTTTATTTTATTTGTTTACTGGGGTAGAGCACTACATGGACCTTTTTTCAAACTCAGCCTGGGAACGATGTCTAATTGATTTGCTCAGAGTCACTTAGTCAGGCAATGGAGGCAGAGGGAATCAAACCTTGCACCATTGGACCTCAGGAAACAACTCATTAACAGCTCCTTAATCCTCTAAGCCAACTGCCAGACAAGCGTCCTTCATCAGCATGTGTAGAGAAGCATGTAGTCATGGAGGAGGCTGAAGTGGGTTCTTGCAGTGATGGGAGGTAGCTTGCCCTCCTATCAAGGGTGTCCCTCTAGGCCATACAACCATCCTCACTGTTAGGATGCAGGTAAGTGTACAAGCAACCCTCACAGCTGCCTGTATAAGGGCTCCTCCAAATGGCTTTCAACCACCATACTGTGCTGGGGCACAGACTGCTCTGGGAGGCTTGATGGCTGGCAGACACAGGAGCAGAGAGTAGCTACAAAAAGTATTGAAAATGTGCCCTTTAAGACATTAAGAGGACATCTATATTGATTTTCTTGCAGTCTAAAGTAGGCTGTTAATGGTTGAGACAAAAGTACTCAAGTTATACTTCCCTATTTTATTATGTTTAGTGGTCCAGTTATTAATGTTTATGCGCCCAAGTCAAACTTAAAACAGTGACTGGGGTAGCAGACTACACTGACTTTATGAGACACACACTTACTGAACGACCTCACTTCTTACCACTGAAGGAGGACTTCTCAGCCTTATAATGCTTGTCCTTATATATTGCAGATTTACCCAATACAAAATTTGATTCTGGGTTGGCTGAAGAGCACACAGCCACAGAATAAGACCTGCAGTTCTACATTATCTTAATGAATATACTGAGCAGGCAGTTCTGAAGCAGATTCAAAATTTTGTGTAGCTTTTTTTCCCCCAGAGTATCATACTCACCCAGGGCTTGCTGTGGTGGCAAAGAGAGACAAAGCCCCATTTACAACCCAGACAACCCAAAATTTGATTAGAGGCTTGGGCACTTGATGGACCTGGCAGGGAAAGATGACATCACTATTCCCCCAGGATGACAAATACTACCACAGTCCTCAGAGGAGGGGTGACATTGCAGTGCACATCCTGGGCTGGGCTTTTGGCTTAACAATGTGGTATCCTTTATTAGTGTGTGCATGAGAGTGTGTACTACAGGAAAAAGTCACTGTGGCAGCCCAAAGTGACAGTGGTAGCTCACGCCCCTGCAAAGGAGATAGGAGTCAGCCAAACATGCTCAGTGACGGAATACCAGTAAGTACATAAGCAACCATAGTAGCTGTCTAGATGACAGCCCCTATTGATGGCTCCTGCCTCCACAGTAATGTGGTAACTCCTCAGCAAAGTGGAATGAATGGTTAGAGTCTGATTGGAGGAGGTTAAATGGTTTCCAAGCACCCAGACAGAATGTATTGAAAAGGCATCATTTAAGACATTCAGAGGAGGTCTCTAGTGATTTTGTAGTTGACTAAATAAGTCTCTCAATTGTTGAGTCAAAGTATTCAAGTTAGTGTTGATAATAAAGTTACTTAACCCTATTTTAGTACAGTCCAAAAGAATAGCAGGCTATGCTATTCGGCCTAAGCTAAACACCAAGCAAAAAGTAATCCACTGATTTTCGAATAAGGCTGCTACACGTAGATCTTTGTATACAAGAAGAATTCTTTTATTGGGTAAACTTAATACCTTTTTAACAATAAGGCAGATACACATAGTGCTTACCTGCCTTACTGTTGTTAAAAAGGTGTTAAGTTTACCCAATAAAGGAACTCTTCTTGTATACAAAGATCTATGTGTAGCAGCCTTATTCCAAAAACAGTAGATTACTTTTTGCTTGGTGTTTAGCTTAGCCCGAATAGCATAGTGTGCTACTCTTTTGGACTGTCTTTTAGTTTGTTCGGACCTAGATATTGTGACTTTGTCCACCATGTATTGGTTTTAGGCTCACTAAACTTCAGGATGCTCACAGTGCTTTTAAATAGCTATTCTGTTAGCATAAGGCAGGATATTAAGGACACAATGTGTTAATGGGCTTCATCCTGTAGCCCTAGATATGACTCCATCAGTCTTTGCTTACTCTGTGACCACGACCATGTCATTTATAAAGGCGGTGCTTCTGGACTGTGCATGAAGAAGCACTTTGGTCTAGTGGTTTACCTAGTTAAATAAGTGTAAGAGAAACAACAATTAAAAGTACATGGTGTTAGAATTACTCAAACTTGTTAAACTGAGGCTGGCCACAAAACATCCTTATGGTCAGTATTGTGGTTTTCAGTACGGAAAAGCAGTGCAGCACAAAAAGAATAAAACAGTTTCTCAAAGAAGGATGGTGTTGCCAAAGAAAAAGGAAAAAACTGGCAAAGTGACCATCTAAAAGCCAGCATGACAAACTGACGGACGAGCTAAGAAACACAGGGCTCTTTATTTTTTACTAGTAAAAGAACCACTTAATACAAGGCACATTCATTTTATTACTAGATAAGAAGCATTAAGTACAAATGCCTTTACTTATGATTTACCAGCAATGAAATGGTTCTGTAGCCTGCACACAGACTCTGGTCTGCAATTTACTAGCAACTTATACCATTACCAGCCTGTTTTTCTTTGATGGAATAAGCATAGAAATCCAGCACTGTGGCACAATACATTAACATATGTATGTATGAAAAGGTTGTATTACTTTTTTTTTTTCTTTTACTAAGCCGAAAGACAAACAACAACTAAGATTTAGGTCTGATGAGATGTTACTCTCTGTGGCATAACCAACTTCAAAAATGCTTTTTGAATCACTGAACATTATTTTCAGGTCTTTTTATATCTTTTCCTGTGCTACACATACTGGGATTTGTGTGTGAATAATACTTGAGAACTTACAATAAAAAGGACCATAGAGGGTGAAATGTCTAATGAAAAGGTAACAGTATTAGCATGCATGATGACAGTATATCTAAAATCATAATATTCTTTTTATCAGACAAGTACCAAACCTGTAAAGCATGTTAGCTAGACCCCATGTTGGTGTAGAGAATTTTAAGACCGCATTATGCAGGTTGGAACATAAAATGATTTTGGGATATCAGACATTATTTCCCAGGGGAATGAACTTGGAGAGTGGGTTAGTAATATAAAATCGAGTTATTTATTTAAAAAAATTTCTTGATATCGTAGTGACATTTTCACTATAATAATTTTTGAAAAATGAATTTGAGGACATATTTATTGTTATTTATATATTAAATTTATACATTCAGGAGCAATACATTGATGTTTATGTGGGCATTAAATAAAACATTTTTTTTAGGAGAAATGTTTATGAAAATGTTAGCATTTAATGATTTATTTAATGATTGTATTCAAGGAACACATTTAGAAGTGTATTAAATATTGTATTTATTCTGTTTTTCCATAAAACTTAAATTAATTGAATAATTATATAATTGATAATGTAGAATAGATTAATTGATTGATTGATGAATATATATATATAAGGAAGATGAATGCACATGGTAAATGTTCCATGAAGGCGAATTGCCGAGGTACCAAAACGTATATTGTGTTGGATTAAAGGAATCTTCCTTTCACCTTCTCTCCTGCCTCCCGTGTTTGGTGTTGTTTTTGGACAAGTACAAAACCTCCCTGTACTTCAATGACTATTCATATCTACCTTAAAGGAAAGAAGTTTTGAATCCAAGTCTGAAGCAGTAACTGTGTCCGCAGAAGCAGAGTCCATCACTACCGGGGACATTTCTGACTTTTACCACTTGTGATGGGGTAAGACGACTGGAAGCTGTCATCACTGAATTTTTGAAAAACATGCTTGCCCTGTCTCTATACTCTGTATCATAAAGAATGACAAGAAGTGACCTGTGTTTGGCATATAAGTCATCCTCTGACCCAATACTGACAGATTTACTGCACGTGAGCAAGTCAAATGGCATCAGAAATACTTGGTCTAGGGATCGAAGCCTCTTCTGCAACATCAACAGATTAGGAGGAAGAGGTATGTATATCTCACAGAGGATACCACTGCTCTGGAACAGACTCCGCATTCACATAAAACAAAGTTCATCCCTGTTGATGTTCAAGTGCCACTTGTATCAATGCATAGGAAACAGAAAATTGACCAGATTGACTAGATAACACATATAAAGAACGGGCAAGTGTGGTAACCCTTTACCTAGATATACTTCAGATTCAACAATACTCATTTGATATTCCAACCTTCAGTATTGCAGAAATATTGATTACTCTACTCCAACTAAACCAAAATAAATCTGCATGTCTCACAGCCATCTATAAACCTCCAGAAAATAACCCTTTAACACTCAAAGATATTCTATCCTAGGTTTCAACAAACAACAAACCAGAATCTGTCACACTAGTTGATTTAGCTATTATCCAGGCTGACACAACATCTACCTTTCACTCACTAAATCTTTATAACTTTATACAACTTGCTGATGCCTCCACTCACTATAACAAGTCTACAAATACTTCTTTGATTCTGGACTGGATCCTTACCCCCCCCCAAAAAAAAAAACACCAATCTGCTATTCCATTAGCACCCATCATCCAAATTATGCTATCATGAATTATAATAAAAGCCCTTCTACTTCCCATTTTGATACAGTCACAACTTAGTTAACTTTGGCACCAACCACACTGCTCTTTCCAGGCTTGTTAGTTGTTGCTGAAGCACCTACCAAGCGGAGAAAATGCTAAGAGAAGAAAGGAGCCACTTTTGAGATTTTAAGTATTTTCTTCTGATTTCTTGTTTAGAATTACTGCTTTGCCGCCTACTTTTCGGCATTTTCTGCCTTGCTAAAGTTTATATCTGTATTAGAAACAGTATTTAGAACACATCTAGAGCCTGTTTACTGCATTTCCTATGTTGCACTTAATTTAAAATTGTTTTTTTCTCTTAAAATTGCATTTTACCTGACTTTTGCCTAGCACTCAAGTGTGGGGTCATTTATTGCACTGTTGTGAATATTTTGCTACTTCTGTATCTCTGCTACTTTTAAACTAAAACAAAAAAAGAAAAAACAAAAAAATCTTGCTTTTCTCCCACTTTCTGAAATTTAAGAAAGTTCAGTTACAGATTTGCTGTTCTGAACTGTTTGTAAGCTTCTTGGAGGCCAGTGCTTGCTTGGGCTAAAGGGAAGATTCTCTGTTCACCAGTGGCAGTGGTTAACACTGAGCAGCCTGCCTGTCCCTATAGGAGTGGTTACTGCCTAGAAGCTGTAGTTTTATTTGCCATTTTGGGTCAATTCTAAACTCCTTGATCTCTGTCTCTCTTAAAACCCTGCTGCCTCGTGGTTTTGGCATCTTTCCAGGCTTGTTAGTTGTTGCTGAAGCACCTACCAAGGAGAGAAAATGCTGAGAGAAGAAAGGAGCCACTTTTGAGATTTTAAGTATTTTCTTCTGATTTTTTTGTTTAGAATTACTGTTTTGCCGCCTACTTTTTGGTGTTTTCTGGCTTGCTAAAGTTTATATCTGTATTAGAAACAGAATTTAGAACGCATCTAGAGCCTGTTTACTGTATTTCCTGTGTTGCACTTAATTTAAAATCATTTTTTTCTCTTAAAATTGCATTTTACCTGACTTTGGCCTAGGACTCAAGTGTGGGGTCATTTATTGCACTGTTGTGAATATTTTGCTACTTGTGTATCTCTGCTACCTTTAAACTAAAACAAAAAAATCTTGCTTTTTTCCACTTTCGGAAATTTAAGAAAGTTCAGTTACAGATTTGCTGTTCTGAACTGTTTGTAAGTTTCTTGGAGGCCACTGCTTGCTTGGGCAAAACAGGGGTGTCCAACCTTTTGGCTTGCTGGGGCCACATTGAGTGAACAGAAATGGTCTTGGGGCCGCATATAAAATATATCATATAGTTAACTCTTTCGTTGCTCCGGAAGACCACAGTCAACCTCCTGGCTGTACTGTAGGTGCATTTGAACAATGAATAAATGTAATAAATGCCTAATATTTGCCTTAAAATTCTAACATCTTAGTTAATATATCTATATCTATATACATATATATATATATATATATATATATATATATTTTTTTTTTTTTTTTTTTTTTTTTACAAATAAACAGATATTCATTACAGCACTAGCATTTCTCACTGGGAAAACCATTCCAGCAGTCCAGCTACGTAAAATGTCAACATCAGCAGTCCTACAATACTATAATCCACAAAAATAACCCAACAAATTTGCAATAAAGTAAAGAATTCACATTACTGACTTAAAACAATTCTGAATAAGCTACAAGAGGGTCTCACCCAAACAAATAACTGGTGCCAGAAATATGGCCTCAAGCTAAATGCCAAAAAATGCATCATCATCCCCTTTGAGGAGAGTGATGTCCCCACAAATTATCACATTAATAACAATGTTGTAAGCACGCAATAAGTCGTATGGTACTTGGGCACCCAGGTTGATAGAAACCTGACTTTTGACCACCATGTTGTCTCCATTGTAAGGAAAGCTTTTTACATGGCTCACTTCATTAGTAAGGGTATGTCATCCAGGGACAAGGAGGTCATAACATCCCTGTATTCTTCCTTTACAAGAGCCATTATTGAGTGCAATGCCCCTTTTGGCATGTGCCTCAGCAAAACACCCTGCCAAAAAAAAGACTACAACCATTTCTGACAAAAAAGGTCAAAGGACTACGTTCACTATGTTATCCAAACAGACTATAAAGCTTCTTGCTTGCCTCTGTCTCTCACTGGCCCCTATAAATGTCATCATTGGCTTGCTTTCCAGGCTAAGAAAGATCCTGACTTAAGGGACTTCCTCTACCTCAGAAATACTGGTTATACTTAAAACGCTCACTACAAAGACCACAGCCTTCACCGCAACATAAACAAGCCACTTTTTATTGACAGGTTCTTGACATAAAAACCTTCAGCTTCTGTAAAAAGCTCCTCTCATTATCAAACAATGTAGTTCAGCAACACAATGGCTGGATGGATAGCCATAAATGTAGTCCTTGGGTAAGTAGCATAGCCTTCATCAAACCAGACGGAAAATCCACATACTAACCTTTCCCAGCTGGATGGCTAAGATCTAATATTGGTTACTCAAGTCTAGTTGCCCAAGAAGAGGGGCATGTTTAACTAAGAATTCCATTTGCAAAATTATATTCAGTATACATATTAAATATCTCTCTCTCTTACACACACACACACACACACACACACAAAAACACAAAAGCCCCTACTTGTAAAATAGGCTACCTCAGTAATCACATGACACCCACTTACTGAATGAAATTGTCTGGAAGTCAAAATATTTGAAAAAAAATCATAATAGAGATGGATTCATCCATGTAATTTCCCACCACCAAAAGGACCATCAATAAATCAACAAAACTGCTCGGCAAAAAGTAAATCAATAAGAAAACCATAAACTATAATGCTACATACTGGTGAAAACATATAACTTGTGTCAATCCCCAGGTTAATCCATACCAAAAGATTGTTTCAGAGCTTCAGCTATGTACAAACAGCTTTCTCCTAAAAACTTTACTCATTGATATTTGCCTTGCTGTAATTATAACTGTAAAAAAAATGTTTAAGTTTATTCTGTACCTCAATGATTCTCACTGTTGCGAGATGTAATCTCTGCCATATTGTATGAGTACTACATCCATAATTTGCTCTCTCTCTGTCTCTCTCATATATTGCATTATATTGTTTTGTGTTATTTTTGGAGCTTTTCTCCCCGGGCCTCTGCTGAAAATGGACCTATGTCCAGTCGGACTTTCCCGGTAAACAAATGTAAAATAAAATAAAATAAATAAAAATAAACTTTCCTCCAATCTAAAGCCATTTGACATTCAGACATTTTAATTTGTGCAGAAGTTACTCACAGATTGACAGTTTACTGAGCTGTAATGCTGACCTTCGCTTTTGAAAAAAACAAATTCCCAGACTTTGTCAATAGCTCAAAGTGTAGAGAGGATTATTTATTTATTATATATTTATTTATTTTTGGAAAACATCTTTAAAACTGTTAAATTGATTACACACCCAGAAACACAGAAAAGTTATTGTGATTATGTAAACCACAGACTTCTGCAAGAAATCAAAGTCACATTAGCACTCTATGCTTATGTCCGAACAGATGAATCATACCTGTCAATTCCAAAAGAAGTAAAGTAGCTTAATAAGAAGGTTATTTACAAGGTTACATGGCAGTTTATATTGGAAATAAGCAGAGAAGTTAAAAAGGCTCTGTTTTTCATAATTATGCCGAAAAGTCTTCCAAGGTAAATACAACTTCTGGTTTAGTATGGAACCATACCTCTCAACCTTAGAGCAGGAAATCTGGACAAAGCGAAAAATAAAAGTGGGACACAGGCCCAAAAATAGTTATGCATCACAGACACCATTGAAACAACTGCAGCTGCAAACATTATACATCACTTATAATCTTTCTATCCCATTATTGTTAGTTAAACATTATATGGCTCATTCAGTCCTGCCTTCTTTTGCATCAAAGAAAGCCATGCTTTGAAATGACAAATGCATTAAAAATAATAAATAAAACACATTGCATCAACATCCTGCATCTTCCTACCTGCAAGCAACCACAGAGCTTTCACTGAAACTAGGGCTGCTTGTTTCCCCAGAATGACAGCTCTCCCTAATTAAGTATAATGGTATACAATCTACCAGTATCTGGACTACCTGAAATAAATTAAATTATGGCCTGTAAATTGAAAGTACACTTTGTTTAATTAAACTATATTTCTAAGCCCACTTACTATATTTTTTCAGTAACATCCCAATATCCATTTCCAGGTCACTTTACAAGACATTGACAGTGGTAGACTTGGCATCCTTCAGAACCCCACAGGCCCACGCTAATACATTGTCCATTAAATGTAAATATCCATCCACTGTAAATGGCAAGAAGCTATGTCTTAAAAAATCTACTTCTGGCATGCATACCCAAGTATTAGGTTTTGAAACAAACAAACATATTCTCCACTGTCTGTAAGTCTCTGTCTTTAATAATCATCTACTGTTGAAGCACTCCCAACACATAAGCACACACATACACACTAAAATCCCCAACATTTAAAAAATGACATTGTGCCCACTTGATTTGCCAGTATTGATCCGCCAAAGCTATGCTTACTGTTGTCCAATCTACCACTGCTTAGAACCCACCAATGAAAAAGCAGTACTAGCTGCTTTTTTGTTTGTCTGAAAAAACAATACAACTTTATATGCTACAGTCCCACATAGTCAGTCCACTACTGACCCATTAAACCTAGGCTGCTGTCTCATTCTTACTCCCTGGAACTGCATTACCTTGGATGACTACTTTTATTTCCTAAGCAAAAGACACAAATTGGAAGATGAGGCAAAAATCCAGACATTCTTTGAAAATCCATACAGTTAAGAGGTATGAGTTTATGTTCAATACAACACTCTCCATGTCAGGAAAGTCACAATTTAATGAAAATGTACTCTTAATGTATGATATATTTGTGAGCTAACTTGTTTGTGTTCAGTAGGTAGACTGATCATTGTTAGCCTCTTTGTGCATGTGTCTCTCTCAGTCATGCACACATACACACACACACTCTTCTTCTACTTTCACACACACAATTCTGCTTTCATGCATGCACTCACTCACTCCATACTAACCTATTAAGACAGGCAATTGCTGTCCCTTTCAAAGGCAACAGTGGCAAATCCATACATGAGTCCCTCTTCAGCGAGAACACATACACACACACACTAATTGTTCAGTGCAAAATAATGGCGTAAACATACTGACCCTTTTTTGGCTCAAAAACAAAACTAGAAGGGTGATTTGGCACATGCGCACACCATTAGCATTACAGGTCACGGGAGTGAAAAACACAAAACAAAAAAAGTGTTTTGGGGCATGCGTACATCGATGTTGCAGTTAGAGGTTGAGGGCTGCATGGAAGAGCTCTGAGGGCCACATGCAGCCAGTGGGCCGCAGGTTGGATGCGTCTAGGCTAAAGGAAAGTCTCTGTGTTCACCAGTGGCAGTGGTTAACACTGAGCAGCCTGCCTGTCCCTGTAGGAGTGGTTACTGCCTAGAAGCTGTAGTTTTATTGGCCATTTTGGGTCAATTCTAAACTCCTTGATCTCTCTCCCTTAAAACCCTGCTGCCTCGTGGTTTTGGTATCTTTCCAGGCTTGTTAGTTGTTGCTGGAGCACCTACCAAGGGGAGAAAACACTGAGAGAAGAAAGGAGCCACTTTTGAGATTTTAAGCGTTTTCTTCTGAATTTTTTAGAATTACTGCTTTGCCACCTATGTTTCGGCATTTTCTGGCTTGCTAAAGTTTATATCTGTATTAGAAACAGTATTTAGAACACATCTAGAGCCTGTTTACTGCATTTTCTGTGTTGCACTTAATTAAAAATCATTTTTTTCTCTTAAAATTGCATTTTACCTGACTTTGGCCTAGCACTCAAGTGTAGGGTCATTTATTGCACTGTTGTGAATATTTTGCTACTTGTGTATCTGCTAGCTTTAAACTAAATCAAAAAAAGAAAACAAAAATCTTGCTTTTTTCCCACTTTCTGAAATTTAAGAAAGTTCAGTTATAGATTTGCTGTTCTGAACTGTTGATAAGTTTCTTGGAGGCCAGTGCTTGCTTGGGCTAAAGGGAAGTCTCTGTGCTCACCAGTGGCAGTGGTTAACAGTGAGCAGCCTGCCTGTCCTTGTAGGAGTGGTTACTACCTAGAAGCTGTAGTTTTATTGGCCATTTTAGGTCAATTCTAAACTCCTTGATCTCTCTCTCTCTTAAAACCCTGCTGCCTCATGGTTTTGGCATCTTTCCAGGCTTGTTAGTTGTTGCTGAAGCACTTACCAAGGGGAGAAAAGGCTGAGAGAAAAAGGAGCCACTTTTGAGATTTTAAGTATTTTCTTCTGATTTTTTGTTTAGAATTATTGCTTTGCCGCCTACTTTTCGGCATTTTCTGGCTTGCAAAATTTTATATCTGTATTAGAAACAGTATTTAGAACACATCTACAGCCTGTTTACTGCATTTCCTGTGTTGCACTTAATTTAAAATCATTCTTTTCTCTTAAAATTGCATTTTACCTGACTTTGGCCTAGCACTCAAGTGTGGGGTCATTTATTGCACTGTTGTGAATATTTTGCTGCTTGTGTATCTCTGCTACCTATAAACTAAATCAAAAAAAGAAAAAAACAAAAAAGTCTTGCTTTTTTTCCCACTTTCTGAAATTTAAGAAAGTTTAGTTACAGATTTGCTGTTGTGAACTGTTTGTAAGTTTCTTGGAGGCCAGTGCTTGCTTGGGCTAAAGGGAAGTCTCTGTGTTCACCAGTGGCAGTGGTTAACACTGAGCAGCCTGCCTGTCCTTTTAGGAGTGGTTACTGCCTAGAAGCTGTAGTTTTATTGGCCATTTAAGGTCAATTCTAAACTCCTTGATCTCTCTCTCTTAAAACCCTGCTGCCTAATGGTTAATGGTTTTGGCATCTTTCCAGGCTTGTTAGTTGTTGCTGAAGCACCTACCAAGGGGAGAAAATGCTGAGAGAAGAAAGGAGCCACTTTTGAGATTTTAAGTATTTTCTTTTGATTTTTTGTTTAGAATTACTGCTTTGCTGCCTACTTTTCAGCATTTTCTGGCTTGCTAAAGTTTACATCTGTATTAGAAACAGTATTTAGAACACATCTAGAGCCTGTTTACTGCATTTCTTGTGTTGTACTTAATTTAAAATTGTTTTTTTTCTCTTAAAATTGCATTTTACCTGACTTTGGCCTAGCACTCAAGTGTGGGGTCATTTATTGCACTGTTTTGAATATTTTGCTACTTGTGTATCTCTGCTACCTTTAAACTAAAACAAAAAAATCTTGCTTTTTTCCCACTTTCTGAAAATTAAGAAAGTTCAGTTACAGATTTGCTGTTCTGAACTGTTTGTAAGTTTCTTGGAGGCCACTGCTTGCTTGGGCTAAAGGGAGGTCTCTGTGTTCACCAGTGGCAGTGGTTAACACTGAGCAGCCTGCCTGTCCCTGTAGGAGTGGTTACTGCCTAGAAGATGTAGTTTTATTGGCCATTTTGGGTCAATTCTAAACTGTTTGATCTCTCTCTCTTAAAACCCTGCTGCCTCATGGTTTTGGCATCTTTCCAGGCTTGTTAGTTGTTGCTGAAGCACCTACCAAGGGGAGAAAATGCTGAGAGAAGAAAGGAGCCACTTTTGAGATTTTAAGTATTTTCTTCTGATTTTTTGTTTAGAATTACTGCTTTGCCACATACTTTTCGGTGTTATTTAGAACACATCTAGAGCCTGTTTACTGCATTTCCTGTGTTGCACTTAATTTAAAATCGTTTTTGCTCTTAAAATTGCATTTTACCTGACTTTGGCCGAGCAATCAAGTGTGGGGTCATTTATTGCACTGTTGTGAATATTTTGCTACTTGTGTATCTCTGCTACCTTTAAACTAAAACAAAAAAAAAAAAAAAAATCTTGCTTTTTCCCACTTTCTGAAATTTAAGAAAGTTCAGTTACAGATTTGCTGTTCTGAACTGTTTGTAAGTTTCTTGGAGGCCAGTGCTTGCTTGGGCTAAAGGGAAGTCTCTGTGTTCACCAGTGGCAGTGGTTAACACTGAGCAGCCTGCCTGTCCCTGTAGGAGTGGTTACTGCCTAGAAGCTGTAGTTTTATTGGCCATTTTGGGTCAATTCTAAACTCCTTGATCTCTCTCTCTTAAAACCCTGCTGCCTCATGGTTTTGGCATCTTTCCAGGCTTGTTAGTTGTTGCTGAAGCACCTACCAAGTGAGAAAACGCTGAGAGAAGAAAGGAGCCACTTTTGAGATTTTAAGTATTTTCTTCTGATTTTTTTGTTTAGAATTACTGCTTTGCCGCCTACTTTTTGGCATTTTCTGGCTTGCTAAAGTTTATATCTGTATTAGAAACAGTATTTAGAACACATCTAGAGCCTATTTACTGCATTTCCTGTGTTGCACTTAATTTAAAATCTTTTTTTCTCTTAAAATTGCATTTTACCTGACTTTGGCCTAGCACTCAAGTGTGGGGTCATTTATTGCACGGTTGTGAATATTTTGCTACTTGTGTATCTCTGCTACCTTTAAACTAAAACAAAAAAAGAAAAAAAAATCTTGCTTTTTCCCACTTTCTGAAAATTAAGAAAGTTCAGTTACAGATTTGCTGTTCTGAACTGTTTGTAAGTTTCTTGGAGGCCAGTGCTTGCTTGGGCTAAAGGGAAGTCTCTGTGTTCACCAGTGGCAGTGGTTAACACTGAGCAGCCTGCCTGTCCCTGTAGGAGTGGTTACTGCCTAGAAGCTGTAGTTTTATTGGCCATTTTGGGTCAATTCTAAACTCCTTGATCTCTCTCTCTTAAAACCCTGCTGCCTCATGGTTTTGGCATCTTTCCAGGCTTGTTAGTTGTTGCTGAAGCACCTACCAAGGGGAGAAAATGCTGAGAGAAGAAAGGAGCCACTTTTGAGATTTTAAGTATTTTCTTCTGATTTTTGTTTAGAATTACTGCTTTGCCACCTACTTTTCAGCATTTTCTGGCTTGCTAAAGTTTATATCTGTATTAGAAACAGTATTTAGAACACATCTAGAGCCTGTTTACTGCATTTCCTGTGTTGCACTTAATTTAAAATCATTTTTTCTCTTAAAATTGCATTTTACCTGACTTTGGCCTAGCACTCAAGTGTGGGGTCATTTATTGCACTGTTGTGAATATTTTGCTACTTGTGTATCTCTGCTACCTTTAAACTAAAACAAAAAAGAAAAAAAAAAAATCTTGCTTTTTCCCACTTTCTGAAATTTAAGAAAGTTCAGTTACAGATTTGCTGTTCTGAACTGTTTGTAAGTTTCTTGGAGGCCAGTGCTTGCTTGGGCTAAAGGGAAGTCTCTGTGTTCACCAGTGGCAGTGGTTAACACTGAGCAGCCTGCCTGTCCCTGTAGGAGTGGCTGCTGCCTAGAAGCTGTAGTTTTATTGGCCATTTTGGGTCAATTCTAAACTCCTTGATCTCTCTCTCTTAAAACCCTGCTGCCTCATGGTTTTGGCATCTTTCCAGGCTTGTTAGTTGTTGCTGAAGCACCTACCAAGGGGAGAAAATGCTAAGAGAAGAAAGGAGCCACTTTTGAGATTTTAAGTATTTTCTTCTGATGTTTTGTTTAGAATTTCTGCTTTGCAGCCTACTTTTGCCATTTTCCGGCTTGCTAAAGTTTATATCTGTATTAGAAACAGTATTTAGAACACATCTAGAGCCTGTTTACTGCATTTCCTGTGTTGCACTTAATTTAAAATCTTTTTTTCTCTTAAAATTGCATTTTACCTGACTTTGGCCTAGCACTCAAGTGTGGGGTCATTTATTGCACGGTTGTGAATATTTTGCTACTTGTGTATCTCTGCTACCTTTAAACTAAAACAAAAAAAGAAAAAAAATCTTGCTTTTTTCCCACTTTCTGAAAATTTAGAAAGTTCAGTTACAGATTTGCTGTTCTGAACTGTTTGTAAGTGTCTTGGAGGCCAGTGCTTGCTTGGGCTAAAGGGAAGTCTCTGTGTTCACCAGTGGCAGTGGTTAACACTGAGCAGCCTGCCTGTCCCTGTAGGAGTGGTTACTGCCTAGAAGCTGTAGTTTTATTGGCCATTTTGGGTCAATTCTAAACTCCTTGATCTCTCTCTCTTAAAACCCTGGTGCCTCATGGTTTTGGCATCTTTCCAGGCTTGTTAGTTGTTGCTGAAGCACCTACCAAGGGGAGAAAATGCTGAGAGAAGAAAGGAGCCACTTTTGAGATTTTAAGTATTTTCTTCTGATTTTTTGTTTATAATTACTGCTTTGCCACCTACTTTTCAGCATTTTCCGGCTTGCTAAAGTTTATATCTGTATTAGAAACAGTATTTAGAACACATCTAGAGCCTGTTTACTGCATTTCCTGTGTTGCACTTAATTTAAAATCTTTTTTTCTCTTAAAATTGCATTTTACCTGACTTTGGCCTAGCACTCAAGTGTGGGGTCATTTATTGCACGGTTGTGAATATTTTGCTACTTGTGTATCTCTGCTACCTTTAAACTAAAACAAAAAAGAAAAAAAATCTTGCTTTTTCCCACTTTCTGAAAATTAAGAAAGTTCAGTTACAGATTTGCTGTTCTGAACTGTTTGTAAGTTTCTTGGAGGCCACTGCTTGCTTGGGCTAAAGGGAGGTCTCTGTGTTCACCAGTGGCAGTGGTTAACACTGAGCAGCCTGCCTGTCCCTGTAGGAGTGGTTACTGCCTAGAAGCTGTAGTTTTATTGGCCATTTTGGGTCAATTCTAAACTCCTTGATCTCTCTCTCTTAAAACCCTGCTGCCTCATGGTTTTGGCATCTTTCCAGGCTTGTTAGTTGTTGCTGAAGCACCTACCAAGGAGAAAATGCTAAGAGAAGAAAGGAGCCACTTTTGAGATTTTAAGTATTTTCTTCTGATTTTTGTTTAGAATTACTGCTTTGCTGCCTACTTTTTGGCATTTTCTGGCTTGCTAAAGTTTATATCTGTATTAGAAACAGTATTTAGAACACATCTAGAGCCTGTTTACTGCATTTCCTGTGTTGCACTTAATTTAAAATCATTTTTTCTCTTAAAATTGCATTTTACCTGACTTTGGCCTAGCACTCAAGTGTGGGGTCATTTATTGCACTGTTGTGAATATTTTGCTACTTGTGTATCTCTGCTACCTTTAAACTAAAACAAAAAAGAAAAAAAAAAATCTTGCTTTTTCCCACTTTCTGAAATTTAAGAAAGTTCAGTTACAGATTTGCTGTTCTGAACTGTTTGTAAGTTTCTTGGAGGCCAGTGCTTGCTTGGGCTAAAGGGAAGTCTCTGTGTTCACCAGTGGCAGTGGTTAACACTGAGCAGCCTGCCTGTCCCTGTAGGAGTGGTTACTGCCTAGAAGCTGTAGTTTTATTGGCCATTTTGGGTCAATTCTAAACTCCTTGATCTCTCTCTCTTAAAACCCTGCTGCCTCATGGTTTTGGCATCTTTCCAGGCTTGTTAGTTGTTGCTGAAGCACCTACCAAGGGGAGAAAATGCTGAGAGAAGAAAGGAGCCACTTTTGAGATTTTAAGTATTTTCTTCTGATTTTTTGTTTAGAATTACTGCTTTGTCGCCTACTTTTTGGCATTTTCTGGCTTGCTAAAGTTTATATCTGTATTAGAAACAGTATTTAGAACACATCTAGAGCCTGTTTACTGCATTTCCTGTGTTGCACTTAATTTAAAATCATTTTTCTCTTAAAATTGCATTTTACCTGACTTTGGCCTAGCACTCAAGTGTGGGGTCATTTATTGCACTGTTGTGAATATTTTGCTACTTGTGTATCTCTGCTACCTTTAAACTAAAACAAACAAAAAAAAATATTGCTTTTTCCCACTTTCTGAAATTTAAGAAAGTTCAGTTACAGATTTGCTGTTCTGAACTGTTTGTAAGTTTCTTGGAGGCCAGTGCTTGCTTGGGCTAAAGGGAAGTCTCTGTGTTCACCAGTGGCAGTGGTTAACACTGAGCAGCCTGCCTGTCCCTGTAGGAGTGGTTACTGCCTAGAAGCTGTAGTTTTATTGGCCATTTTGGGTCAATTCTAAACTCCTTGATCTCTCTCTCTTAAAACCCTGCTGCCTCATGGTTTTGGCATCTTTCCAGGCTTGTTAGTTGTTGCTGAAGCACCTACCAAGGGCAGAAAATGCTGAGAGAAGAAAGGAGCCACTTTTGAGATTTTAAGTATTTTCTTCTGATTTTTGTTTATAATTACTGCTTTGCCGCCTACTTTTCGGCATTTTCAGGCTTGCTAAAGTTTATATCTGTATTAGAAACAGTATTTAGCACACATCTAGAGCCTGTTTACTGCATTTCCTGTGTTGCACTTAATTTAAAATCGTTTTTGCTCTTAAAATTGCATTTTACCTGACTTTGGCCGAGCAATCAAGTGTGGGGTCATTTATTGCACTGTTGTGAATATTTTGCTACTTGTGTATCTCTGCTACCTTTAAACTAAAATAAAAAGAAAAAAAATCTTGCTTTTTCCCACTTTCTGAAATTTAAGAAAGTTCAGTTACAGATTTGCTGTTCTGAACTGTTTGTAAGTTTCTTGGAGGCCAGTGCTTGCTTGGGCTAAAGGGAAGTCTCTGTGTTCACCAGTGGCAGTGGTTAACACTGAGCAGCCTGCCTGTCCCTGTAGGAGTGGTTACTGCCTAGAAGCTGTAGTTTTATTGGCCATTTTGGGTCAATTCTAAACTCCTTGATCTCTCTCTCTTAAAACCCTGCTGCCTCATGGTTTTGGCATCTTTCCAGGCTTGTTAGTTGTTGCTGAAGCACCTACCAAGGGGAGAAAATGCTGAGAGAAGAAAGGAGCCACTTTTGAGATTTTAAGTATTTTCTTCTGATTTTTTGTTTATAATTACTGCTTTGCCACCTACTTTTCGGCATTTTCTGGCTTGCTAAAGTTTATATCTGTATTAGAAACAGTATTTAGAACACATCTAGAGCCTGTTTACTGCATTTCCTGTGTTGCACTTAATTTAAAATCATTTTTTCTCTTAAAATTGCATTTTACCTGACTTTGGCCTAGCACTCAAGTGTGGGGTCATTTATTGCACGGTTGTGAATATTTTGCTACTTGTGTATCTCTGCTACCTTTAAACTAAAACAAAAAAGAAAAAAAAATCTTGCTTTTTTCCCACTTTCTGAAATTTAAGAAAGTTCAGTTACAGATTTGCTGTTCTGAACTGTTTGTAAGTTTCTTGGAGGCCAGTGCTTGCTTGGGCTAAAGGGAAGTCTCTGTGTTCACCAGTGGCAGTGGTTAACACTGAGCAGCCTGCCTGTCCCTGTAGGAGTGGTTACTGCCTAGAAGCTGTAGTTTTATTGGCCATTTTGGGTCAATTCTAAACTCCTTGATCTCTCTCTCTTAAAACCCTGCTGCCTCATGGTTTTGGCATCTTTCCAGGCTTGTTAGTTGTTGCTGAAGCACCTACCAAGGGGAGAAAATGCTGAGAGAAGAAAGGAGCCACTTTTGAGATTTTAAGTATTTTCTTCTGATTTTTTTGTTTAGAATTACTGCTTTGCCGCCTACTTTTGGCATTTTCTGGCTTGCTAAAGTTTATATCTGTATTAGAAACAGTATTTAGAACACATCTAGAGCCTGTTTACTGCATTTCCTGTGTTGCACTTAATTTAAAATCATTTTTTCTCTTAAAATTGCATTTTACCTGACTTTGGCCTAGCACTCAAGTGTGGGGTCATTTATTGCACTGTTGTGAATATTTTGCTACTTGTGTATCTCTGCTACCTTTAAACTAAAACAAAAAAAGAAAAAAAAATCTTGCTTTTTCCCACTTTCTGAAATTTAAGAAAGTTCAGTTACAGATTTGCTGTTCTGAACTGTTTGTAAGTTTCTTGGAGGCCAGTGCTTGCTTGGGCTAAAGGGAAGTCTCTGTGTTCACCAGTGGCAGTGGTTAACACTGAGCAGCCTGCCTGTCCCTGTAGGAGTGGTTACTGCCTAGAAGCTGTAGTTTT
Source organism: Protopterus annectens (assembly GCF_019279795.1). Lineage (NCBI taxonomy): Eukaryota > Metazoa > Chordata > Ceratodontiformes > Protopteridae > Protopterus > Protopterus annectens. The sequence goes on along the minus strand of NC_056737.1, from coordinate 1,706,900,380 downwards.
ATTGGCCATTTTGGGTCAATTCTAAACTCCTTGATCTCTCTCTCTTAAAACCCTGCTGCCTCATGGTTTTGGCATCTTTCCAGGCTTGTTAGTTGTTGCTGAAGCACCTACCAAGGGGAGAAAATGCTGAGAGAAGAAAGGAGCCACTTTTGAGATTTTAAGTATTTTCTTCTGATTTTTGTTTATAATTACTGCTTTGCCGCCTACTTTTCGGCATTTTCTGGCTTGCTAAAGTTTATATCTGTATTAGAAACAGTATTTAGAACACATCTAGAGCCTGTTTACTGCATTTCCTGTGTTGCACTTAATTTAAAATCATTTTTTCTCTTAAAATTGCATTTTACCTGACTTTGGCCTAGCACTCAAGTGTGGGGTCATTTATTGCACTGTTGTGAATATTTTGCTACTTGTGTATCTCTGCTACCTTTAAACTAAAAGAAAAAAAAAAAATCTTGCTTTTTCCCACTTTCTGAAATTTAAGAAAGTTCAGTTACAGATTTGCTGTTCTGAACTGTTTGTAAGTTTCTTGGAGGCCAGTGCTTGCTTGGGCTAAAGGGAAGTCTCTGTGTTCACCAGTGGCAGTGGTTAACACTGAGCAGCCTGCCTGTCCCTGTAGGAGTGGTTACTGCCTAGAAGCTGTAGTTTTATTGGCCATTTTGGGTCAATTCTAAACTCCTTGATCTCTCTCTCTTAAAACCCTGCTGCCTCATGGTTTTGGCATCTTTCCAGGCTTGTTAGTTGTTGCTGAAGCACCTACCAAGGGGAGAAAATGCTGAGAGAAGAAAGGAGCCACTTTTGAGATTTTAAGTATTTTCTTCTGATTTTTTGTTTAGAATTACTGCTTTGCTGCCTACGTTTTGGCATTTTCTGGCTTGCTAAAGTTTATATCTGTATTAGAAACAGTATTTAGAACACATCTAAAGCCTGTATACTGCATTTCTTGTGTTGTACATAACTTAAAATAATTTTTTTCTCTTAAAATTGCATTTTACCTGACTTTAGCCTAGCACTCAAGTGTGGGGTCATTTATTGCACTGTTGTGAATATTTTGCTACTTGTGTATCTCTGCTATCTTTAAACTAAAACAAAAAAATCTTGCTTTTTTCCCACTTTAGGAAATTTAAGAAAGTTCAGTTACAGATTTGCTATTCTGAACTGTTTATAAGTTTCTTAGAGGCCACTGCTTGCTTGGGCTAAAGGGAAGTCTCTGTGTTCACCAGTGGCAGTGGTTAACACTGAGCAGCCTGCCTGTCCCTTTAGGAGTGGTTACTGCCTAGAAGCTGTAGTTTTATTGGCCATTTTGGGTTT
>NC_056737.1:1706842708-1706873540 GCF_019279795.1 Protopterus annectens | reverse complement strand
TGGGGTTTTTTAAAGGGAAGTCTCGGTGCTCACCAGTGGCAGTCATTAACACTGAGCAGCCTGCCTGTCCTTGTAGGAGTGGTTACTGCCTAGAAGCTGTACTTTTATTTTACATTTTGGGTCAATTCTAAACTCCTTGATCTCTCTGTCTTAAAACCTTGCTGTCTCGTGGTTTTGGCATCGTTCTAGGCTTGTTAGTTGTTGTTGAAGCACTTACCAAGGGGAGAAAATGCGGAGAGAAGAAAGGAGCCACTTTTGAGATTTTAAGTATTTTCTTCTGATTTTTTGTTTAGAATTACTGCTTTGCTGCCTACTTTTCGGCATTTTCTGGCTTGCTAAAGTTTATATCTGTATTAGAAACAGCATTTAGAACACATCTAGAACCTGTTTATTGCATTTCCTGTGTTGCACTTAATTTAAAATCATTTTTGTTCTCTTAAAATTGCATTTTACCTGACTTTGGCCCAGCACTCAAGTGTGGGGTCATTTATTGCACTGTTGTGAATATTCTGCTACTTGTGTATCTCTGCTACCTTTAAACTAAATCAAAAAAAGAAAAAACAAAAAAATCCTGCTTTTTTCACACTTTCTGAAATATAAGAAAGTTCAGTTACAAATTTGCTGTTCTGAACTGTTTGTAAGTTTCTTGGAGGCCAGTGCCTGCTTGGGCTAAAGGGAAGTCTCTGTGTTCACCAGTGGCAGTGGTTAACACTGAGCAGCCTGCCTGTCCTTGTAGGAGTGGTTACTGCCTAGAAGCTGCAGTTTTTTTGGCCATTTTGGGTCAATTCTAAACTCCTTAATCTCTCTCTCTTAAAACCCTCCTGCCTTGTGGTTTTGGTGTCTTTCCAGGTGTGTTAGTTGCTGCTGAAGCACCTACCAAAAGGAGAAAACTCTGAGAGAAGAAAGGAGCCACTTTTGAGATTTTAAGTATTTTCTTCTGACTTTTTGTTTAGAATTACTGCTCTCCCGCCTACTTTTCGGCATTTTCTAGCTTGCAAAATTTTATATCTGTATTAGAAACAGTATTTAGAACACATCTAGAGCCTGTTTACTGCATTTCCTGTGTTGTACTTAATTTAAAATATTTTTTTTTCTCTTAAAATTGTATTTTACCTGACTTTGGCCTAGAACTCAAGTGTGGTGTCATTTATTCCACTGTTGTGAATATTTTTCTACTTGTGAATCTCTGCTACTTTTAAAATGAATAAAAAAAAAAAAAAAAAAAAAAATCTTGTTTTTTTCTCACTTTCTGAAATTTAAGAAAGTTCAGTTACAGATTTGCTGTTCTGAACTGTTTGTAAGTTTCTTAGAGGCCACTGCTTGCTTGGACTAAAGGGAAGTCTCTGTGTTCACCAGTGGCAGTGGTTAACACTGAGCAGCCTGCCTGTCCCTGTAGGAGTGGTCACTGCCTAGAAGCTGTAGTTTTATTGGCCATTTTGGGTCAATTCTAAACTCTTTGATCTCTCTCCCTTAAAACCCTACTGCCTCGTGGTTTTGGCATCTTTCCAGGCTTGTTAGTTGTTGCTGAAGCACCTACCAAGGGGAGAAAACGCTAAGAAAAGAAAGGAGCCACTTTTGAGATTTTAATTATTTTCTTCTGATTTTTCTAGAATTACTGCTTTGCCACCTACTTTTCAGCATTTCCTGGCTTGCTAACGTTTATATCTTTATTAAAAACAGTATTTAGAACACACCTAGAGCCTGTTTACTGCATTTCTTGTGTTGTACTTAATTTAAAATCATTTTTTTCTCTTAAAATTGCATTTTACCTGACTCTGGCCTAGCACTCAAGTGTGGGGTCATTTATTGCACTGCTGTGAATATTTTGCTACTTGTGTATCTCTGCTACCTTTAAACTAAAACAAAAAATCTTGCTTTTTTCCAACTTTCGGAAATTTAAGAAAGTTCACTTACAGATTTGCTGTTCTGAACTGTTTGTAAGTTTATTGGAGGCCACTGTTTGCTTGGGCTAAATGGAAGTCTCTGTGTTCACCAGTGGCAGTGGTTAACACTGAGCAGCCTGCCTGTACCTGTAGGAGTGGTTACTGCTTAGAAGCTGTAGTTTTATTGGCCATTTTGGGTCAATTCTAAACTACTTGATCTCTCTCTCTTAAAACCCTGCTGCCTCATGGTTTTGGCATCTTTCCAGGTTTGTTAGTTGTTGCTGAAGCACCTACCAAGGGGAGAAAACACTGAGAGAAGAAAGGAGCCTCTTTTGAGATTTTAAGTATTTTATTCTGATTTTTTTAGAATTACTGCTTTGCCGCCTACTTTTCGGCATTTTCTGGTTTGCTAAAATTTATATCTGTATTAGAAACAGTATTTAGAACACATCTAAAGCCTATTTACTGCATTTCCTGTGTTGCATTTAATTAAAAATCATTTTTTTTTCTCTTAAAATTGCAATTTACCTGATTTTGGCCTAGCACTCAAGTGTAGGGTCATTTATTGCACTGTTGTGAATATTTTGCTACTTGTGTATCTCTGCTACCTTTAAACTAAATCAAAAAAAAAAAAAAGTCTTGCTTTTTTCCCACTTTCTGAAATTTAAGAAAGTTCAGTTACAGATTTGCTGTTCTGAACTGTTTCTAAGTTTCTTGGAGGCCAGTGCTTGCTTGGGCTAAAGGGAAGTCTCTGTGTTCACCAGTGGCAGTGGTTAACACTGAGCAGCCTGCCTGTCACAGTAGGACTGGTTACTGCCTAGAAGCTGTAGTGTTATTGGCCATTTTGGGTCAATTGTAAACTCATTGATCTCTCTCTCTTAAAACCCTGCTGCCTCGTGGTTTTGGCATCTTTCCAGGCTTGTTAGTTGTTGCTGAAGCACCTACCAAGGGGAGAAAATGCTGAGGGAAGAAAGGAGCCACTTTTGAGATTTTAAGTATTTTCTTCTGATTTTTTGTTTAGAACTACTGCTTTGCCACCTACTTTTTGGCATTTTCCGGCTTGCTAAAGTTTATACCTGTATTAGAAATAGTATTTAGAACAGATCTAGAGCCTGGTTACTGGATTTCCTGTGTTGCACTTAATTTAAAATAGTTTTTTTCTCTTAAAATTGCATTTTATCTGACTTTGGCCTAGCACTCAAGTGTGGGGTCATTTATTGCACTGTTGTGAATATTTTGCTACTTGTGTATCTCTGCTACCTTTAAACTAAATAAAAAAAAATCTTGCTTTTTTCCCACTTTCTGAAGTTTAAGAAAGTTCAGTTACAGATTTGCTGTTCTGAACTGTTTGTAAGTTTCTTGGAGGCCAGTGCTTGCTTGGGCTAAAGTGAAGCCTCTTTGTTCACCAGTGGCAGTGGTTAACAGTGAGCAGCCTGCTTGTCCCTGTAGAAGTGGTTACTGCCTAAAAGCTGTAGTTTTCTTGGCCATTTTGGGTCAATTCTAAACTCCTTGATCTCTCTCTCTCTCTTAAAAACTTGCTGCCTCGTGGTTGTGGCATCTTTTCAGGCTTGTTAGTTGTTGCTGAAGCACTTACCAAGGGGAGAAAATGCTGAGAGAAGAAAGGAGCCACTTTTGAGATTTTAAGTATTTTCTTCTGATTTTTTGTTTAGAATTACTGCTTTACCGCCTACTTTTTGGTGTTTTCTAGCTTGCTAAAGTTTATATCTGTATTAGAAACAGCATTTAGAACACATCTAGAGCCTGTTTATTGCATTTCCTGTGTTGCACCTAATTTAAAATCTTTTTTTCTCTTAAAATTGCATTTTACCTGACTTTGGCCCAGCACTCAAGTGTGTGGTCATTTATTGCACTGTTGTGAAAATTTTGCTACTTGTGTATCTCTGCTACCTTTAAACTAAATCAAAAAAAGAAAAAAAATCTTGCTTTTTCCCACTTTCTGAAATTTAAGAAGGTTCAGTTACAGATTTGCTGATCTGAACTGTTTGTAAGTTTCTTGGAGGCCAGTGCTTGCTTGGGCTAAAGGGAAGTCTCTTTGTTCACCAGTGGCAGTGGTTAAGACTGAGCAGCCTGCCTGCCCTTGTAGGAGTGGTTACTGCCTAGAAGCTGTAGTTTTATTGGCCATTTTAGGTCAATTCTAAACTTCTTGATCTCTCTCTCTTAAAACCCTTCTACCTCATGGTTTTGGCTTCTTTTTAGGCTTGTTGTTGCTGCAGCACCTACTAAGGGGAGAAAATGCTGAGAGAAGAAAGGAGCCACTTTTGAGATTTTAAGGATTTTCTTCTTATTTTATTGTTTAGAATTACTGCTTTGCCACCTACTTTTCAGAATTTTCTGGCTTGAAAAATTTTATATCTGTATTAGAAACAGTATTTAGAACACATCTAGAGCCTGTTTACTGCATTTCTTGTGTTGCACTTAATTTAAAATTGTTTTTTTCTTTTAAAATTGCATTTTACCTGACTTTGGCCTATCACTCAAGTGTAGGGTCATTTATTGCACTGTTGTGATATTTTGCTACTTGTGTATCTCTGCTAAATTTAAACTGAATAAAAAAAAAATCTTGCTTTTTTCCCACTTTCTGAAATTTAAGAAAGTTCAGTTACAGATTTGCTGTTCTGAACAGTTTATAAGTATCTTGGAGGCCAGTGCTTGCTGGGGCTAAAGGGAAGTCTCTGTGTTCACCAGTAGCAGTGGTTAACACTGAGCAGCCTGCCTGTCCTTGTAGGAGTGGTTACTGCCTAGAAGCTGTAGTTTTATTGGCCATTTTGGGTCAATTCTAAACTCCTTGATCTCTCTCTCTTAAAACTTTGGTGCCTCGTGGTTTTGGTGTCTTTCCAGGCTTGTTAGTTGTTGCTGAAGCACTTACCAAGGGGAGAAAATGCTAAGAGAAGAAAGGAGCTACATTTTGAAATTTTAAGCATTTTCTTCTGAATTTTTGTTTAGAATTACTGCTTTGCCGCCTACTTTCCGGCATTTTTTGGCTTGCAAAATTTTATATCTGTATTAGAAACAGTATTTAGAACACATCTAGAGCTTGTTTTCTGCATTTTCTGTGTTGCACTTAATTTAAAATCATTTTTTTATCTTAAAATTGCATTTTACCTGACTTTGGCCTAGCACTCAAGTGTGGGGTCATTTATTGCACTGTTGTGAATATTTTGCTACTTGTGTATCTCTGCTACCTTTAAACTAAAACAAAAAAAAGAAAAAACAAACAAATCTTGCTTTTTTCCCACTTTCTGAAATTTAAGAAAGTTCAGTTATAGATTTGCTGTTCTGAACTGTTTGTAAGTTTCTTGGAGGCCAGTGCTTGCTTGGGCTAAAGGGAAGTCTCTGTGTTAACCAGTGGCAGTGGTTAACACTGAGCAGCCTGCCTGTCCCTGTAGGAGTGGTTACTGCCTAGAAGCTGTAGTTTTATTGGCCATTTTGGGTCAATTCTAAACTCCTTGATCTCTCTCTCTCTCTTTAAACCCTGGTGCCTCATGGTTTTGGCATCTTTCCAGGCTTGTTAGTTGTTGCTGAAGCACCTACCAAGGGGAAAAAATGCTCAGAGAAAAAAGGAGAAACTTTTGAGATTTTAAGTATTTTCTTTGGATTTTTTGGTTAGAATTATTGCTTTGCCGCCTACTTTTCGACGTTTTCTGGCCTGCTAGTGTTTATATCTGTATTAGAAACAGTATTTAGAACACATCTAGAGCCTGTTTACTGCATTTCCCGTGTTGCACTTAATTTAAAATCATTTTTTTCTCTTAAAATTGCATTTTACCTGACTTTGGACTAGCACTCATGTGTGACGTCATTCATTGCTCTGTTGTGAATATTTTGCTACTTGTGTACCTCTGCTACCTTTAAACTAAATTAAAAAAAGAAAAAACAAACAAAATCTTGCTTTTTTCCCACTTTCTGAAATTTAAGAAAGTTCAGTTAAAGATTTGCTGTTCTGAACTGTTTGTAAGTTTCTTGGAGGCCAGTGCTTGCTTGGGCTAAAGGGAAGTCTCTGTGTTCACCAGTGGCAGTGGTTAACACTGAGCAGCCTGCCTGTCCTTGTAGGAGTGGTTACTGAATAGAAGCTGTAGTTTTATTGGCTATTTTGGGTCAATTATAAACTCCTTGATCTCGCTCTCTTAAAACCCTGTTGCCTCATGGTTTTGGCATCTTTCCAGGCTTGTTAGTTGTTGCTGAATCACTTACCAAGGGGAGAAAATGCTGAGAAAAGAAAGGAGCAACTTTTGAGATTTTAAGTATTTTCTTCTAATTTTTGTTTAGAATTACTGCTTTGGCACTTACTTTTCGGCATTTTCTGGGTTGCTAAAGTGTATATCTGTATTAGAAACAGTATTTAGAAAACATCTAGAGCCTGTTTACTGCATTTCCTGTGTTGCACTTAATTTAAAATATTTTTTTCTCTTAAAATTGCATTTTACCTGACTTTGGCCTAGCACTCAAGTGTGGGGTCATTTATTGCACTGTTGTGAATATTTTGCTACTTGTGTATCTCTGCTAACTTTAAACTAAATTAAAAAAAAAAGAAAATACAAAAAAATCTTGCTTTTTCCCACTTTCTGAAATTTAAGAAAGTTGAGTTACAGATTTGCTGTTCTGAACTGTGTGTAAGATTCTTGGAGGCCAGTGCTTGCTTGGGCTAAAGGGAAGTCTCTGTGTTCACCAGTGGCAGTGGTTAACACTGAGCAGCCTGCCTGTCCTTGTAGGAGTGGTTACTGCCTAGAAGCTGTAGTTTTATTGGCCATTTTAGGTCAATTCTAAACTCCTTGATCTCTCTCTCTTAAAACCCTGCTGCCTCATGGTTTGGGCATCTTTCCAGGCTTGTTAGTTGTTGCTGAAGCACCTACCAAGGGGAGAAAATGCTGAGAGAAGAAAGGAGCCACTTTTGAGATTTTAAGTATTTTCTTCTGATATTTTGTTTAGAATTACTGCTTTGCTGCCTACTTTTCGGCATTTTCTGGCTTGCAAAATTTTATATCTGTATTAGAAACAGTATTTAGAACACATCTAGAGCCTGTTTACTGCATTTCCTGTGTTGCACTTAATATAAAATCATTTTTTTTATCTTAAAATTGCATTTTACCTGACTTTGGCCTAGCACTCAAGTGTGGGGTCGTTTATTCCACTGTTGTGAATATTTTACTACTTGTGTATCTCTGCTACCTTTAAACTGAATCAAAAAAAGAAAAAACAAAAAAATCTTGCTTTTTTCTCACTTTCTGAAATTTAAGAAAGTTCAGTTACAGATTTGCTGTTCTCAACTGTTTGTAAGTTTCTTGGAGGCCAGTGCTTGCTTGGGCTAAAGGGAAGTCTCTGTGTTCACCAGTGGCAGTGGTTAACACTGGGTAGCTTGCCTGTCTTTGTAGGAGTGGTTACTGCCTAGAAGCTGTAGTTTTATTTGCCATTTTGGGTCAATTCTTAACTCCTTGATCTCTCTCTCTTAACACGCTAGTGCCTCGTGGTTTTGGCATCTTTCCAGGCTTTTTAGTTGTTGCTGAAGCACTTGCCAAGGGGAGAAAACGCTGAGAGAAGAAAGGAGCCACTTTTGAGATTTTAAGCATTTTCTTCTGAATTTTTGTTTAGAATTACTGCTTTGCCGCCTACTTTTCGGCATTTTATGGCTTGCAAAATTTTATATCTGTATTAGAAACAGTATTTAGAACACATCTAGAGCTTGTTTTCTGCATTTCCTGTGTTGCACTTAATTTTAAATCGTTTTTTTTTCTTAAAATTGCATTTTACCTGACTTTGGCCTAGCACTCAAGTGTGGGGTCATTTATTGCACTGTTGTGAATATTTTGCTACTTGAGTATCTCTGCTACCTTTAAACTAAATCAAAAAAAGAAAAAACAAAAAAATCTTGCTTTTTCCCACTGTCTGAAATTTAAGAAAGTTCAGTTACAGATTTGCTGTTCTGAACTGTTTGTAAGTTTTTTGGAGGCCAGTGCTTACTTGGGCTAAAGAGAAGTTTCTATGTTCACCAGTGGCAGTGGTTAACACTGAGCAGCCTGCCTGTCCTTGTAGGAGTGGTTACTACCTAGAAGCTGTAGTTTTATTGGCCATTTTGGGTCAATTCTAAACTCCTTGATCTCTTGCGCTCTTAAAACCCTGCAACTCTCTTTTAGCGCGGTCTTGTGCACAGGGCAGAGTTGGGCAGCGCCACTTAAACAGGTTTAAACTATTCCCGGCTCCACAAACTCTGCTCTTCACTTTTTCCCTTAGACCTCCTCTAAATCTCTAATTAAGCACTCTATTTTCATTCTAAAGCCCTGCACTTTTTCGTATAAGTAATCTCATTGGTAAACACAAACTAAAGCACTACATCCTCTTATACTCCTTCTAAGCTCTTGCTCCCTATTGGTTCTTTCTGATCAGTCAATAAGTAGTTCCCTATATTATTCAGGCATGTCCAAAGGTCAGTTTCGAGTTTACTCTCCAGTCCAGCTGGTGAATCTGGGAATCTTGAGGCAATGTTACAACTGCCTTATGTATACAGACCACCCTCTCCTCCTCCCAACAAGCTCAAATATATGTGAGAGATGCAACTATATAGCCAAACTGGAGGCTAAGCTCTCTCAACCCAGTATTGGCACAGCCTGTCAGGAGGAGAAGTTAACCACACACACCACAAATCCAGTCTCACATAGACCTATCGCATCAGCAAACCAAACACATAAACACACAAAAACATACTCGGGGGCTTTGAATAAAAATCTGCCTAAGCATCAGAGACCGCCAAAGCAGACATCCAAGAAACACCTACCACGAAACAATATCCACGTAGCACATAGCTCACAAAGTCAGTGTGCCACACAGTCACAGCCCTTAAGGCTAAACAACACACTTAATACACTTGTAATAGGAGACTCTATTGTCAGACACACTGCCGTCCCACTCACCAGGCTGAACAAGGAGAAGGTTACTGTAAGCTGCCTGTCGGGTGCCAGGATCTGCCACATAACACAAGCACTCAGGTCACTCCAAAGCAAGTACAAATATGATGCCATCATTGTCCATGCTGGTGTGAATGACCTGAGACGTACCTCCCTGGACTACATGAAAAAAGATGTACAGGAGCTCTTTGATCATGTAGCCCAGGCCGGTATGACCCTGACCTTGAGTTGCATCTTACCCTCACCAAGAATGATGCCACAGTATAAAGACAAAATGATCAATTTTAACAATTGGCTAAAGTATTGGTGTCATTCAAAGGGGATCCAGTGTCTGTCAGCCTGGGATGACATGCTCGACAAGCCACGTTGCTTCGCTAGGGACAGCTTGCACCTGTCACCCCTGGGTTTTCGAATACTGGCAATGGCTCTTGCCTCCCCCATAGTGCCTTTTTTTAGGCAAGGCTCAAAAGACAAACCCACCCCCATAGACAACACAAAGAAAAAAAAACTAAGGGTAATGCTGCTCAATGCCAGAAGTCTAAACCTCAAGATACACACACTCGAGACTCTCCTCAGTATGGAGAATATCGATATCTGTGCAGTAACAGAAACCTGGTTCAAGGCTCCCGAGAGCACCCCAGCACTAACAGGTTATACTTCATACCATGCTTTCCAGCCCCAAAACTCGGACTAAACCACAAAAGGAGGGGGAGTATCCATATTTATCAAAGATACCCACACCTTCAGGTTAGTGGCACTGCACGAAGCATCGGAGACCATCCATGTGCAACTAACAGTGGGAAAAACTGCCTTTCAGTTTGTAGCCTGCTACAGACCACCCTCCCAAACACAGAAACCTCACTCGGCTTTCCTGAGAACACTGGAGAATATGAAGGTCTCTCCAAACACTATTATATTGATTGTCTTCAACTACCCAAGCATCGATTGGGAAAACTACTCAAGCCCAAACACCCTCGCCCAACGATTCCTAGAATTTATAAACTCAAATGCTATGGAACAACTGGTCACCACTCCCACAAGAGGGGAAAACATATTGGATCTGGTCATCACCAACATGGGGTCTTTATGTTCCACACCAGAGGTATACCCCTCATTGGTAAGATCAGACCATAAACAAATCTCACTGGACATCCATATTCCATCCCCACCCCTAGCCAAGGAAACCACGGTGAAGAACTTTTCAAAAGCAAAATTCACACTTCTCAAAACTGAGGTGGAATCCTTCAAAGCCCCCGGGCCAGTGGAAAATATGGCCCAAAATGCAGAATCCTTTACAAAAGCATTCTATGGACACCTACAGGAATGCATGGAGCATGCTATCCCAAATAAAACCAAGACTCACTCCTCCAAAGGCAGGAGACCTGTCTGGTGGACCCCGGCCATAAATAAGCTATACAACAGAAGGAGAAAGCTACTACATGACAGAGCAAAATCCCAAAAAGGGAAGGCATCACTGATCAGTACTAGCAATAAACTACGATCCCTCTTAAAATCATCTAAGGCCAGCTTCGAAAGAAAAATTGCACAAGACACTAAAGATAATCACAAGGCCTTCTTTAGTTATGTCAGAAACCTGAGAGGCAACTCCCAGATATGCTCTGAGTTAGTGCAAAATGACAAAAAACACACTGAACCCACAGACATTGCCAACATCCTGCCAGAAAGGTTCAGTGCAAACTTCTCTCCCCCTTCCCCCCCAAAAGAGCAAATGTCTATCCCAACAGTGTGTAGCCTTCCTGAGATCACAGATGCACAGGTGAGAGCTGCCCTCTCCAAAGCAAAAAACACAGCATCAATGGGACCAGACAGTGTCCTGGACTGCGTCTTACATGAGCTCCTAGAAGAACTAAACTCTTATATAAAGTCACTGTTCAGCCTCAGCCTTACTACAGGATATGTACCCAAGGAATGGCATACAACAGTGGTCCCACTCCACAAAAGTGGTGCCACAACAGACCCTGGAAACTATTGCCCTATAAGCCTGACTAGTCTGGTCTGCAAAGCTATGGAGCGTATCATCATGGAAATCATAAACAAAGACATTGGAAACCTCCAGACACTGGATCCTACCCAATTCGTCTTCGTTAAGGGCAGATCTTGCCTCTTGAACCTGGTCGACTTCTTTGAAACAGTTACCAAAGCCATAGATGAAAGGAAGGTAGTCCACACAGCCTACCTGGACCTCGCAAAAGCCTTCGACACAATACCCCACTCGGGCATCATAAATAAGCTCACCAGCTTAAATATCAACCCCTATGTCACAAGATGGGTTGCAAACTGGCTCAGGGATAGAACCCACATGGTCAGAATAGCAGGTACCATGTCAGACTCTAAACCAGTTACAAGTGGTGTCCCACAAGGCTCAGTCCTGTGACCTCTCTTGTTCAGTATATATTTCTCTGAGGTACAGGCTAACACGGGTGGACTATGGCTGACCAAGTTCGCAGATGACTGCAAACTGGGTGCTGTAATCGACTCTCCGGCTAACACAAGCATCCTCCAAAAGGGTCTCACAGAGACAGATAACTGGTGCCAGAGCCATGGCCTAAAGCTAAATGCCAAAAAGTGCATAGTCATCCCCTTTGGGAAAAACAAAGTGCCCACAAATTACCACATAGGTGGTAATCCATTAAGTACGGAAGAAGTACTATTGCTTTCTTCTCTTCTCTTAACTAGTACTCTTTAGTAACATTTAAATGTAACTTCTTATTAGCCATACTAAGTCTATTCAAATATGTGTAACCTTCGTTATGTACTTGTAAACTTGCAGCCTTCTCTGTTTAAGAAAATGTATATGCATTCTAAATATGTATTTTCTGTAGATGTGAACTTTGTTTGAATTGTGTGGAGCTTTTCTCCCCGGGCCTCTACTGAAAATGGACATATATCCAGCTAGACTAGCCCGGTCAACAAATGTAAAATAAAAAATAAAGTAATTAGGGACTTGGGGACCCAAGTAGATAGCAATCTCTCCTTTGACAATCACATTGCCAAAGTGGTTAGAAAGACCTTCTATATAACCCACCTTATCATGAAAGGGTTCACATCTAGATCAAGAGAGGTCATTGTGCCCCTCTACTCATCACTTATCAGGCCCATAATTGAGTACAATGCCCCGTTTGGGATGTACCTTACACGACACCTTCAGCAACTGAAAAGACCCCAAAAGTATCTCACCAAGAGGATCAAGGGGCTCAAACAGATGCCCTATGCAGTTCGGCTGAAGAAACTCCAGCTCTACTCAGTTGTGTACCGCCTACTCAGAGGCGATCTGTGTCTGACATATAAAGCCATGTCCAACCCAGAATTAATGGACATGCTTCACCTCAGGAAATCCAAATCCCTTAGAGCTACACGCTCCAGGGATTTGAACCTTAGCACAGAAATAAATAGGACATGCTGGAGGGACAGATTCATATCCCAGAGGCTCCCCTCACTCTGGAACAAAATCCCAATCCATGTTAGGCAGAGCCCCTCACTGACCCTCTTCAAGAGAAATCTTGACGAGTGGATGGGAGATTGTAAGTTTACCCCTGGGATCTCTTCTGTGTCCCTGCTTGACAGAGGTACAGTAAACCAACCTTAAACGGGCTACCTTCTGTGACCTACTTTACAGAGGCACAGTCAACTAATCTAAAAGGGTGGTGAAAGCCAAACACACTCTGGCTAGGCTTATAAATGCCCTAGGGCAGATAGCTTAGTATCAACCTATGAACCTATTAATTCATAGCTCCACTGCAGCAACAAATTAACTGATATTCCTTAAGACATCTCACCCCAGGCAAAGCAACAAAAACATTCAGTGCCATCTTAACATTTTAAAAACACAAGCCCCGCTTAGAAAGAAATGTGTCAAAGCTGGTTGAACACCTTCGATAACTCAGATAACTAAACACCTAATGAAGACTATCCTGAGACAGACCCTGGAGGCAACGGCATCTGAATCACACTGCTCATACCAACATAACTTTACCAACCAAGGTTTTGGTTTGACTGTATAAAGAATAAATATATATATATTTTAAGTTACAGAATAACTAAATTAAGCCAAACACCTTCTATGCTATAGTAAATCATCCCAGTCTTATACCCAATAAATCAGACTAACATAGCCTACTCATTTAACTCCCACTACATTTGAGCTGCCCCTCAGATAAATCCCATACTCAACTGTCCTCCAAGTCCACAGATTCTACTACACTATCCCTAAAAGCAGTTTCCATCACATTCAGTTAACTCTAGCAGCTGATAATCTTCCAGCTGAGTACATTAAAATGGATGCAGACACCTTAGCTTTGCCCATCTCTATACTTGTTGATATGTCCATATTCGAATGATGTTTTCATCAAATCTGGAAACAAACTTACATTCTGCCTTTATATAAAGAGGATGAAAATAAACAATTTCAAACCATTTGCCTTACTGCTTCCCAATGTCAAAAATATTACTAAAATGTGTCTAATCATTACTAAAACATTACCTCATAGATCAAAAACTACTCGCAAAATCCTACCATGAATTTTTGTCCCAACCACAGCACATCTACGTTACTATCCGTGCTTAATGCCACCAGCCTACATCATAACAGTACATTTGAATAAGCTGCATTTATTGATCTTTCAAAGACATTTGACAAAAGTTTCTCATTCTGAGCTCTTACACACATTCACTGAACTCTACCTTTCTAGAAATCTATAAAATGCTTTCACAGTTAAACAGAATGCAAAGTGTCAAATAGAAAACTGCATACTATTATTTCCTCTCAGCTAACGCAGGTGTCCATCGAGGATCTGTACTTGGACCATTGCTGTTTAATATATTTATTAATAATAAGCATATCACCTCGGGCCTATCTGCACTTGTTCAATATGCTGATGATTCAAGCCTTATTTGCTTTACTCCTCCATTAATAAACTTCAAGCCCAAACACAGGAATCCTATTTGGCCACTAACACTGGTTACAGCAGTGTAAAATAATACTCAGTGCTAAGAATACTAATGTCTTGGTCTTCCTATCTAAATTCACTCTTGTCATACAAACTTTTTTTCCATAATGTACTTTGATAATATAAGCCTAAAGACTTCCCAATATCAAACTATTCAAATCACTCTGCACAGTAACTTAAAAGCTTGACTGCCACATCCAAGACACCATAAAAAAACAACAAAAATTAGGTGCCCTATACATAATCAACATCTCTCGGATCATGTCCATAAGGCTACAGCTACGACCTACCTCTTATCCAATCTGCTCTATGCAGCCCCAATTTTCACAAACCTTTATGACTCTCAATGACAACAGAACAATGTTACAATAAAAATACCAAGGTTTTCCTCCAATCTCTCAAGCTGAACTCACCTTTGCACTGTTACAAAAATTAAATGAATAGAATTCCCCACTATCTTCAACACACCAAAATGAAAATTGCCCACTCCACTCTACACCAACCATTCAGATATCCATCCTTAATCTCGCTACTCAGATGGTACTCTCCCACAAGAGAACTCTTCCAATGACAAATTCCCTCAGCCAATTCCAAAATCAACTTTGCTTCAATAAAAAACTTCAAATGCATCTCCTCATCTCTGTACTCTGTCCCTGCTACTCCACTCCTGGTTAACATGCATTTCCTCTGTCTGATGTGATCCTTGGAGAGCTTCTCTCTTTTGGAACTCTGTAATGCCCTAGATGTTTAGTGTATATTTTCCTCCATGCACACTGCACATTATCATTTCACTTGTGTATAGTTTGTACAGCATCTTACAACTACATAATCTCTCTCTTTCCAGTTTAAGCATCATGTGGTACATCTTTCAGTGCTTGTCATTTCTGTAGCAGTTTCAGGTTTTATGGGCTCAGGTTGCTAGCCCAAGGACCAACCCTCCTCAGAGGGTGCATCACACACACACACCTAGGGCCAATTTAGAGTGTCCAATCCACCTATTGCATGTCTCTCGAATGTGGGAGGAAGCCGAAGCACCCAGAGGAAACCCAAGCAAACGCAGGAAGGACATGCAGACTCTGCACAGAAGGCACCAAACTCGAGAATTGAACCAGAGAACCTCTTGCTGTGAGGCAACAACACTAACCTCTACACCACTGTGCTGCCCACAGCTATATAATACTCTTTCCTTATGTTCCTCATCTGCAATTTTTTCACCTTGCATGTAACTTCTTGTATTGCTGCAATTGCTCTGCCAAGTTTTGTACTACTGCTAAGTAGCCTATTTTTACGCTGTTGTTGCTATGCTCCCCTCTACATCATATTAGTCTTAATTACCACTGTAACTTTTTGAAGTACATAAACTTCTTAAATGTGCAATGCCTTTTCTATGCTATATTTGTCATCTTTCTTGTGCCTTTTTCTCCAAACCTCATCTGAAAAAGGGTTTTGCATGACCTACTTGGACTTTCCCAGTAAACAAATGCAAATAAATGTATTTATTGACATTTAATGAGTGAGGTAGGAGCCCATTTTCAGCAAAGGCCTGAAGAGAAAAACTCCAAAATATTACAAAACATTTAAAGAATAATTTTACAGTCATTAAAATACAAAGCAATTACAGTTTAAATAATTACACCAAATTAGGCATACTATGAAAAAATGGTTAAGAATAGATAGAAGTTGTATGACAATGATTTAATAGTTAGAAAAATTTTACCCATTTTATTAAGAACTTAAAAGTAAGTTAGCATAATACAAACAGGAATTATAATATGAAGTGAGAGAAACACAGGCTTATAGTATATTTAGAGAGAAAGCCAGGGGAGAGAAATTGAGAGAAGTAAGGAAGTGAGTGAAGAAGGGAGAGTTAGGAGATGCAGGTATGAAGAGGTATTTGTCCGTGTTTAGGGATATAGTCTACCCTGGTGTTGAACAAGAACAGAACATGCTTTTGACTAGGAAGTCTTTCAGAATAGTTTTGAAGGATGGGAGGGAGGATATTGACCTCCTTAGCAACATGGTATGAGCACAGACAATGGCCGGCAGATCTGATAGGTTTGTAGACAGGAGTTTTTGGTCACTGGATCATAATGACTGATTAGGAACATAGTTGTGTAGAATGTTACTTAGTGCTCGACAAGCAGATGGATTCTGGATAATTTTATAGGTTGTAAGAATCTGTGTATATTTAGTTGATGGAGTAGTTCTGACCAATTTAGGCTTTTTATTGGTATACAGTGGTGGGTTCTGACTGGGTTATTTGATGCAAAGTTAGCTACTTCGTTATAGCATTGTTCAATTTTTGATTTTTTATCATGTGTGAAGGTTAGTAAGGATGGACGTACCATGAAGAAGTGTGGGGAGGAGATAAATACTAACAAGTGTAGCTTTAGTTGTCGGTGAGAGTTTTTGGCTCTATAATGCATCTCTAGTTTTTGATGAGTTTTTCTTATGCAATTTTGAATATGCAGGTTGATTTTAAGATAATCATCCCTAATAATGTGCTATGAGAGGTAACTTCAATCAAGAAAGAGGACTTAAAAAATTGTTTTTTTTTTTTTTATGGGAGAGGAATTAGTGGGGGGGTAGTTTTATTTTTTATTTTATTTTTTTTTAGGGTTGCGTGAGTTGTGAGTTACAAACCATGTTTCAGTTGCTGTTAAAGCTTCTTGAGTGTTTTTTTGGAGCTGTGCCATGTCAGATGTGCAAATGAGAGTTGAGTCATCTGTGTACTTTATTAGGGAGACCTGTTGTGTAGTTGATGTGTGGAGGGTGTTGGTGAGAATATTAATGAGGAGGGAACAATGATAGAACCTTGTGGTGACTGGAAGGAATGCAGAGAGGGTGGAGTGCCATTTTACTGAATGATACCTACTGGATAAGTAGCTTTTGAACCACAGAAAGGTGGCTTGAGAGAGAACTAATGAGGATATTTGAAGTAGAGGTTTGCTGTGTCGAAGGCTTTAGCCAAGTCTAGAAAATAAGGAGACTAGTTTGCCATTATTTCTAGCTTTATTGACAATATCTATATAAGTTAGAAGACCAGTGTTAGTACTATGAGAAGGACAGCAGCCATGGTGTGAGGGGGGCAGAAGATAGTTTAGCAATTGTTTTTAAATACAATTTTCAAGTATTTTGGAAAGGGGGATAAGAATATTGATATAGGTCTAAAATTAGTAATGTCTGTTGAATTTCCTCCTTTGCACACAGGGATAATGTGTAACATTTTCTAGAGAGAGGGAAAGTACAGTTGTGTGCACCTACCATAAATGTAGATGTTCGAGTGTCTTCACTGTTGCAGTCATAACTGTAGGGTGATCCTGCCGGCAGGCAGCCCGAGGTCGGCCAGAATCACAAAGTCTGGGTCCGGCGTCGGCTGCACAAGCTAGTACCCTGACGTCAGTACGCTCTGGTACATAGCCCTCAGCCGACGCCATCTTCTCCAGCCTTTCTTGCCCCAGATGTCAGAAATCCCCAATAAACAAAAAATGAGTCCCACAAGGAAACACAAACACACCATAAAGTGAAAAAAGAGGGGATAGGAGGGAGGAAACACCGACTGCAACAGTGAAGACACTCGAACATCTACATTTATGGTAGGTGTACACAACTGTACTATGTTCTTCGTGTTTCACTGTTGCAGTCATAACTGTAGGGTGGAATCCCAAAGCAGTGAAGTAAGGGAGGAGGCTTAGATAGAAGAAGGGGCAGCAAGAAGGCCCTGCAAAACAGCAGAGGCAAAACCTGCCCTGGTCTTAGAGTACAAAGGGAGATTGTAGTGCTTGGAAAGGTATGCACAGAACTCCAAGTGGCAGCTTCCAAGATATCCTTGGTAGGGACTCCTCTGAGAAAAGCAGTAGAAGTGGCAGCAGCTCTAGTAGAATGACTTCTCACAGTACCTGGAAACTGTTTCCCATGATGAGTGTAACAAAATCTTATTCCATAGGCAATCCATTTGGAAATAGTTTGTTTGGAAATAGCCTTTCCAAGAGAACTGGAGGCAAAAGAAACAAACAATTGGTTAGATTTTCTGAATTCTTTAGTCTTGTCCAAGTAAAATCATAACTGTCTGTGTACGTCCAATGAATGCAAAATCCTTTCCCCTTTATTTTGAGGATTAGGAAAGAAGGTAGGAAGGTGAATAGTCTGATTTAAAGCAACTTTCGAAATCTCCTTAGGCATGAAAGTAGGATTGGTCCTCAAGGATACTCTGTCAAGATGGAAAATTAGGTATGGCTCCAAAGCCATAAGAGCTTGCAACTCTGAAACCCTTCTGGCAGAAGTCAATGCTAACAGAAGAACTGTCTTCCAGGATAAAAATTTAATATCAGAAGCCACAGCAGGCTCAAAAGGAGGCAAAGTGAGTTTTTCCAAAACATAGTTAAGATCCCAGGCAGGGACAGGAGGGGTCCTAGGAGGCCTCAAATTCTTAGCTCCTCTCAAGAATTGTCTCACCAATGGATGAGAAAAAGCAGGAGGGTCAGTATTAAAATGAGCAGATGTAGCAGAAGCATGAATCTTAATGGAAGAAAAGGAAAGGCCTTTAGACAAAAGGTCTGAAAGGTAAAGCAAAATAGACGAGAGATCAGACACAAAAGGGTTAGAGCCACGGTCCTGCATCCAAATACAAAACCTTTTCCATTTAGAGGCATAGGATTTCCTAGTGCTAGGCCATCTGGCTTCTAGAAGAACATCCAAAACTTGTTTGGGGAGCTTAGAAGAAATCAAAGTTCCTTGAAGAGCCAAGCTGCCAGGCAAAGGGTCTTGAGATGAGGGTGTAGCATCTGACCCTGATGCTGGGACAGAAGAGAAGGGTACAGAGGAAGGATCCAAGGAGGTTCCAAGCAGAGATGTTGTAAGGTTGGATACCAAAACAGTCGAGGCCAATTTGGTGCAATCAAGATGATGAACTTGGGCTTGTCCTGTTTTATCTTCAGTAATATCCGGGGAAGAAGAGGAAGAGGAGGGAAGGCATATCCCGAAAGGTTCCTCCAACTGAATGACAGGGCATCCACTTTCCAAGCTGTTTTGTGGAAGGATCTGGTGCAAAAGAGAGGCAGCTGATGATTGAGATGGGATGCAAACAGATCTATCTGGGGACACCCCCAAACTGCAGTTATCCTGTTGAATAAGTTGGTGTCTAGCATCCATTCGTGAGAATCCAAAATGTTTCTGCTTAGGCTGTCTGCTAAGAGATTCTGCTTTCCTGGAATGAATTGAGCCTGAAGATGCAAATTCAGACTTAGAGCTATGTCCCATAAAGCCATAGCTAGTCTGCAAAGGGGGTATGAATGAGAGCCCCCCTGCTTGTTTATGTACCACATGACTGTGGTGTTGTCTGTACGAATTAGAAGAGGCCCTGGTTGCAAAAGGTTCTTGAAGGCTAGAAGAGCATTTTGAACTGCCAACATTTCCTTCAGATTGATGTGCCAGTGAAGGTGATTCTTTGTCCAGGTCCCCTGCTGGCAATTGTTTAGAAAATGTGCTCCCCAAGCATAATCCGAGGCCCATGGTTATGATTTGAGAAGGTTGAGGTAGGCGAAAAGGCTTCCTTCGTTTAAAGTGCACACCCTGGACCACCAAAGGAACTCCTTCTGGAGGCAGGGGATCAGAGGAATCAAAGTGTCCAGATCTTGGTAATGCTGAGACCATACACTTTTCAGGTACCATTGAAGCTTTCTCATATGAAGCCTTGCATTTGGAATTAACAGAATGCATGAAGCCATATAGCCCAGTGCCTGCAGGAATTTCCTTGCAGTGAGCTGAGTTAAGGTTGCCAAGGTTTTGAAAATTGAAGCCAGCTGTATTTGTTTTTCTGGCGTAAGGAAAGCCCTTTGTAAGGTTGTATTTAGGAGGGCTCCGAAAAATATCATTTGTTGAGAAGGAACCAATTGGGACTTTTTTATGTTCACTGAAAATCCCAGGAGGAGGAAGAGACGTTGAACAAAATCCAGATGTTGAAGTAAAAGGTCCTTGCTGTCTGCCTGGATAAGGCAGTCGTACAAATAGGGGTAAATATGAATCCCCTGAAGTCTGCAATAAGCCACTACTGGGGCCAGGCACTTGGTAAAAACCCTGGGTGCAGTAGATAAACCAAAGGGCAGTACAGAGATTTGAAAGTGCCTCGAGCCTGCTTTGAATCTGAGGAATTTCCTGCGTTCCTGCCTGATGGGAATGTGTAAGTAGGCCTCCTTTAGGTCCAATGTCACCATCCAAGCGTCCTGGGAGAGTACTGGAAGCAGTTGTTGTAGAGTAAGCATTTTGAATTTTGGAATTTCCAAAAAAGTGTTTAACACTGAAAGGTCCAGAATAGGTCTCCATGAGTTTTGTTTTCTTGGAACCAGAAATAGTCTTGAGTAAAAGCCTTTTCCCATTTCTGAGAGAGGAACAGGCTCTATGGCTCTCATGGCCAGTAGAGCATCCACTTGATTTAAGGCCTCTGCCCATTGATGTTTTGGCAGATCTGGCCAACTGATAACCCTTGGCAGAGTATGAAAATGGAACCTGTAGCCTCTTAAAATCACGTCCAATACCCATTTGTCCTGGGTAATATGAGTCCAATTTCTGTAAAAAAGAGAAAGCTTTCCTCCGAGAGGGGCATCCAGGTAAGGGGGTCCTGAAGCCCAACCGAGAGAGTCATTGAGTCTGCTTCCTTTGAGATTGGGATCTGTCTTCTCCCCTTCTAGGTGAAGAAGCAGTCCATTGTCTGGATCTGTAAGAGGCCTGAGCTTGACCATGACCTCTGGAGCATCTATATATTCCCCTTTGAGGCCTGTCAGACGTGGGAAAGGACCAATTTTTGGAGGGCCAATTCCTGGAAAATCTAGGAGGCTGAACTTGTAAGAAATCTTTCACAGTCTGCATAGATTTTGCCTTTTCTTCCATCTTTTTAATAACCTCTTCAGCCTTGGATCCAAATAAAACATCATGCTGAACAGGGGCATCTAAAAGTTTAGCCTTAACCTGTTCCGGCAAACTTTGTTCTCGAAGCCAGGCATGTCTCCTAATAACAGTACCAGAGGCTGCGGCCCTGCAAGAAGCTTCCAAAGCATCAAAACCACAATGCAAACTATGCTTGTTCACTTGTTCAGTTGCATGCAATACATCCTGTAATTCCTTATCCTCTGCACATGCTGGAAAAGTAGCAAGCTTTTGCTTCAAAACAGACAAAAGAAATTGCTGATACTTAAACATATGGAACTGGCAATTTAAAGACCTAATAGAAAGGGTAGCAGAAGTATATACCTTTTTACCCCACCTGTCTAAGGCACGAGAATCCTTCTCCGAGGGAATAGGATTTTTGGAAGAAGCAGCCTTAGAACCCTGAGAAATAGTTTCAGGATCCGCAGAAGGGTTCTTGAATAAGAATAAATGAGAATCAGGGACCTTGTAAAATCTATCAGGCTTAGAAGGAGCAGAGGGCATGGAATCAGGATTCAAATTAGCCTCAGAAAAGGCATCATCCACAATATCAAGAACAGGAGGAATAGCTAAAGGCCTGTGTTGAGGAAGAAGAAGGAATTCCCTAAGCCTTTTCTTGGAAGCAGAATAATCCTGACCTTCCCAATGAAAATGTTCCCTCATCTCATGTAAGGTCTCCCCAAAAGAGAAATCCTCAGGCGGAGAAGCAGATGGCAGGGAATCCTCTGCATCTGAATCCTCATAAGGAGGAAAGGAATATTCCTGATCAGAGGAAGAAACCTAAGATGCAGAAGCCTGGTCAGAGGAATCCAAAGGAACATCCTGTCGAGGCCTTTTCTCTGGAGGGGGGGTGAGAACCCCTAATCATTGTAAGCAAATCTTCAGCCATTCTTAGCAATTGCTTCTGTGTCTTGGGAGTAGCTTCAGAAATAGCTGGAGCAGAAACTTTAGGTTTAACTGGAGTCTTGGACTTTGCCTTTGTCTTTGAAATGATGATGTGAGTAGGCCTGAATACCCCCTCAGAAGCCGGTTCCTGCACAGCGGTTCTGGACCCATCTAAGGGAGCGACGTCCGAAGGTCCTGCAGCAGATAAAACAATAGGCCTTGATGGCTCCCCATGGGAGTCTGTATCGGCCATCGGTTCAGAAGTGGCGGACGACAGGGGCTGCAAAAGTGCCTCACTGACGACAGCCGAACCGGACGCTGGCTCCAGCTGCGATGAATCCTGTTTGGACCTCGGAGGCCTGTCCTTGTCTTTGCGCTTCTTTTGAATTCCGGTAGAATCCAACGACATTCTATAATTGAAGCGTCTGCCAAAGTAATTTAAAGCCCAGTCGTACCGACGCTTAATAGTGTGAGAATTGAACCTGGCACAGAACCGACAACAAGAAACGTCGTGGTCAGGGCCTAAGCAAGGTAGACAGTAAGAGTGGAAATCTTTATGAGGTATCTGTTTTCCACACGCTATACAATTAACTTTTTCTGACATCGGAGGAACAAGAAAAAGATTCCCCAATGGGGTACTTAGCTTTGAGAAGCAATCAAATGCGTAGATCGAAAATCGCCAACCAACGACTTGCGAACTGCTTTCCACCGCACGGCAAGAAAGACTGGGAAGATGGCGTCGGCTGAGGGCTATGTACCAGAGCGTACTGACGTCAGGGTACTAGCTTGTGCAGCCGACGCCGGACCCAGACTTTGTGATTCTGGCCGACCTCGGGCTGCCTGCCGGCAGGATCACCCTACAGTTATGACTGCAACAGTGAAACTCGAAGAACATCATGGGATTCCTATAAGGATTGAAACAATATAGGCAATGCTTTTGCCTATTTTAGGGTATTCACTTGGAAAGCCATCAGCTAATGTACAGCATGGTTTCAGTTTGTTTAAGAATATTTTTGTATAGGATGTGGGCATAGGTTTAAAGGTAAAAGTGGATGTGGTGATACATAGATTGTGGGTGATATTAGGATTAGATGCTGGGGAATCCTTGGTTAGAGATGTTATACTACCCATTAAATAAGAGCTGAACTGCATTGTGGTTTCAAGTGATGAGTTATTGGGAGAGGGGTTAGGGTTGAATTTATGCCTGGTGTGCAGGATTTCTTTAATGGCTGTCCAGAGTTTTTTTAGGGTTGTATTTACTATTATTCTGAAAGTTGTTATAGTACAGCTTCTTTTATCTTCATTAATTTGCTTTTCTGTTAGATTGCAAAGCATTCTGAAGTTTTCAAGATATTGTGTTTTTTACATTTTTGCCATTGTTTCCATGATTTTTTTCTATATTAGCATTCTTACAGCAGTTAGCATTGTCGCCTCACAGCAAGAGGTTCTCCCGTTCAATTCTCGGCTGGAGCGCCTTCTGTGTGGAGTCTGCAAGTCCTCCATGCAGTTGGGTGATGTTTAAAGACACGCAGGTAGGTATGTGTGTGAATGGGTGTGCCTTCTTTGAAGGTTAGGTGTTGGGCTGGCAACTCGGCACTGTAAAAATCCATTGCCAATTATTAGCAGACCAGAGTTCTGCTGTGGTGACCCCTAGCATTCTAATCTTTTTGGACAGTCAAATTCTTTAATCTCCTCCTTCTGGGAGGTGCAAGGCTATTTAGGATATTCATGAAAATTGTACTGAATTCATTTAAAACCAAATCTAAGGGGAGAAGTTTTAGGAAATTCCAGTTAATAGATGATAGGTTAGTAATGAACATTTCTGTGTTTAACTTGGAAAGGCTGTATTTTATAAATATGTTGTTTAAGTGGATGTGTGAGATGTCTGTAAGTTTAATTTCTCCAAGACTTTTGGGTTTCTGATACCATGATGGGAATGGACCTCATTCCTAAGTCACAATATGATTACTGTTCATGAAATTAGTATTATTTCAATCTTTGATGTTCACAAAAAGTGCTCTTTGCAGCATCTGCAATGTGCCCAGATTCAACTGCTTCTGCAATTCATATACTTATCAGTAGCATATCAAAATACAACTGTAAATTATTTTTTATGAGCCCCATTGCTCCTACTACTAGTGGAACTGCTTGGGTATCCTTCTTCCACATTGCCCTAATTTCTGCCTGCAAATCCTGATATTTTTATGACTTTGTCTTTCTCTGTACATAGGACACTAAAATCACTGGGTGTTACAATTTCAATGATCAATGTTACTTTTGTCTTCTTTTCGTGGACTACTATATCTGTTTTTCTTGCATCTATTTTTGAACTGTTTGGAATGGGTGATCCCATGTGATATAAACTTCATCATTTTCTATAAAACTTTGTGGGTCATGTTTTCAGTTCTTCTCGGCTACTTCAGTATTATAATGTTTGCACAATCCCCAATGGAATAGTCTTGCCACATTATGATGCCTTTCAGTATACAGGCCTTCTGCCATTAGTGTATCACACCCAGCAACAAGATGTTCAACTGTTTCTAATCCTGTTTTACAAGATCTGTGTTTGTTTCTTTCTTTCTCCAACATGTTCAATGGACTTTGTAAACCATGTACATAGTCCACTACCCTGGGGCACCATTATTAACCTTTCATCCTGTGGTTTAAATTTACCTCTCTTTAACCATTCCTGTTTTTGTAGACTTAGAGAAAGCATATGACAGGGTGCCTAGAGAGGAGTTGTGGTACTGTATGAGGAAGTCGGGAGTGTCAAAGTATGTAAGAGTGGTACAGGATATGTACGAGGGTAGTGTGACAGCGGTGATGTCTGTGGTGGGAGTGACGGATGCATTTAAGGTGGAGGTGGTAGTACATCAAGGATCAGCTCTGAGCCCTTTCTTATTTGCAATGGTGATAGACAGGTTGACAGACGAGATCAGACAGGAGTCCCTGTGGACTATGATGTTTGCAGATGACATTGTGATCTGTAGTGAGAGTAAGGAACAGGTGGAGGAGACCCTGGAGAGATGGAGATATGCTCTAGAGAGAAGAGGAATGAAAGTCAGCAGGACTAAGACAGAATATATGTGTGTGAATAAGAGAGAGGATAGAGGAATGGTGAGGATGCAAGGAGTAGAGGTGGCAAAGGTGGATGAGTTTAAATACTTCAGATCAATAGTTCAGAGTAATGGTGAGTGTGGAAGAGAGGTGAAGAAGAGAGTACAGGCAGGATGGAGTGGGTGGAGAAGAGAGTCAGGAGTGATTTGTGACAGACGAGTACCAGTAAGAGTGAAGGGGAAGGTCTACAAGAGGGTAGTAAGACCAGCTATGTTATCTGGGTTGGAGACAGTGGCATTGACAAAAAGGCAGGAGTTTGAGCTGGATGTGGCATAGTTAAAGATGTTAAGATTTGAACTGGGTGTGACGAGGGTGGACAGGATTAGGAATAAGTATATTAGAGGGTCAGCCCAGATTGGATGGTTTGGAGACAAAGCCAGAGAGGCAAGATTACGTTGGTTTGGACATGTGCTGAGGAGAGATGCTGAGTATATTGGGAAAAAGATGCTAAGGATGAAGGTAACAGGAAAAGAGGAAGGCCTAAGATAAGGTTTATGGATGTGGTGAGAGAGGACATGGAGGTGGCTGGTGTGGCAAAGCAAGATGCAGAGGACAGGAAGAAATGGAAACAGATGATTTGCTGTGGCGACCCCTAACAGGAACAGCCGAAAGAAGATGATGATGATAACCATTCCTGCATCAGATCATCGACATGAAGTTGTTTCAGGAGTTTTCCACACTTGCAACTATACTTATGCATTTTCCACATTTCATGCCTTATTTAATCCTTCACCTTATATATTTTTCTTTTGGCACATTCAGCTACTGTGTGATTTTTGACTATTACTGGTTTGATTTCCATTCCCACTTCACACCAATATACTTCTGCTAAACTTAGCAAGGAAGTCATCCCAGACTTGTTCTCCTCATATTTTAAAACTTTTACTGTCCGTATCTTGTAAGGTTAGCAGATATGTATGCAATCCTATGAATGCAGATCTATACATGTAATCAATTTCAAGTTTTAAACAAGATTGAGCAGTGTTCGTAATTCAAAGCAGTTAGTCGCTCTATTTCGACATTGCTTCTGGGTCCTGTATTGCTGAGCTTTACTACTTCATGGTTTTGGTTCTTTTTTTTGGATTTACTGGTTTTTTTGAAGCTCATGGCAGAAGGAACAGAAGCTGAAGGCTTCGCACAAACTCCAGCGATGCTTAGAGATTACCCGGATGTAGCTCCGGTTACGAGGGGAGAATTTAAACAAGTACTTTCCCTTCTGACACAGTTGACCACTTATCAACGAACGGACACAGACTGCTACTTTTGGGATTCCTGGCAACCAGCAGCAATTATTAAATGGTTTCAACGACCGTGTCATGCCGGAACGCTAGAAGTTAATTCTAGTGTGTCAAACAGAGGACTTAATAACAACATTTTGGTCCCCAATAATGTGGGGCAGGCCAGTAACATTATTACTTCCAACACCGAAACTAATGGAGAACCGAAGAACTTTAATTTCAGTGCTTGGACTGCACAGCAATTTTCTTTTAAAAAAGGTACTGTGTCACATGATAATATTCGGAATGTTGAAAACATTTTTGACTTTAAAGAGAAGCTTTATGCATAGTGAAACAATCAAATGGAGATTATTTAAATGAATGTATTCATGTGCAAAGGGTCCCTAAAGGTTTACACTTTTTCAAGTTTCCTAATAATGTACAGCCAGGCTCTAACTTACACGATCAGCTTTGTGATATTTTTAACAAAGCTGGGCTGGAAATGTTAAAATGTATGGTCAATGAATATGAGAAAAAAGCTGATAGTCTGTTAAAAGAATTGAATGGGTTGAATGAGAGGATGGTAAAAGATGTAAAATTTTTCAGTGTCAAAAGAGATTATGACAGACTATTTGAGGAAGTTGACCAGCATTGCAAGGTTTTGAACCGTAAAATTAGGGAACTGGAAAGGGATTTAGTCGAAACATAGGGAAGGGAGAGCCTTCCCCCTCCCATATGTGAAGGGAAGGAGAAATAATACAAATGAAAATGTGTTTATTGAAAGGGGTGGGGAGAATAGTTTTGACCAACCCACAAATGGGGGAACGGACACTGTGAGAAGGAGTGAAAGGATTGCCGAAAAAAACAGGAAACCTTCGGCACAGGATTTTCAGTTTCCTCCCAGGAGAGGGAAGGAACGCAGGAACCAGCACAACAGCTGGAACCATCACCCGAATTGAATGAACCATTAAGAGTAAAGACTGCTACTGAAATAGACCAGCCTAATGAAAGACAAATAATATTTAGAAGGAACAATTTTACTGTTTTTAATTACACTGAAATTGAACTTACTGAAAACCATTTCAATTTATTTTCTAAGGGTTTTCACTTTGTTCCATTAAGGTCTTCTTTTGTGGTTAACACATTAACAGACTTGAAATTGTTCTTGAGACACTTGAATTTAAGTTTGTTTTTTAAAGGCCATGAGAATTCCTCTAAAGGTCTTACCAGGAAGAGTACCTTTAACCCTCTCACCCACCTCTCCTTGAAAATATTTGAAGAGCTTGTGGAGAACGACATTAGGAAGCTGGAACAACAAACTTACACTAAGCTGCCCAATAATATACCTGAAGGTCAATTGGCACTCCTTGAACATTTGAGAAAAGAGGGATGTAGGGTTATGAAGCCGGATAAAGGAGGGGGTACAGTCCTGATGTACACATTAGATTATGAATCATATATTCACAACATGTTACAGGACCCTGAACAGTATGAATTGGTTTCAAAGAATGAGATTCACATATCTTATGCTAAAATAAACTATCAGTTACAAGATCATTTGTTACAAAATGTGATTAACGAACAGCTTTATAATTATTTAAACGTTAAAAGGCCCAAGATTGCTCAAATATTTGGGATTCCCAAGACACACAAGTCAATAGACTCCCTTAAATGTAGACCAATTGTTTCTGGGGCGGGAAGTGTCACGGAACCTTTAGCAAAATTTATTGATTTTTCTCTGAAACAACAAATAGCCAAAATAAGGTATATTTGCAAGGATACCTGGGACTTCCTGAAAGGGATTGATCAAGCCTTATTTCATCCGAAGATGTTTATGGTTACAGTAGATGTCATGGACCTTTTTCCGAATATTCCACATCAAACAGGCTTAGAGTAGTTTGGGCATTTTTTAAGTACTGAAACAGGGTTGAGTTCTAAAATAATGAATCTTATTTTAGAATTTATGGAGTTGGTACTTGAAAATAATTTCATGCACTTTAACGGTGAATTTTATCGCCAGAAAAAGGGAGTGGCAATGGGAGCTTCTTGCACCTCCCTTTACGCCAATCTAGTGCTATATTATTGGGAAAAGAACTTCGTTTTTACAAGTGAATGGTATCAAGACATAATATACTATCGAAGATTTTTGGATGACATTTGTATTTTATGGAAGGGGGACGAAAAAAGCCTATTAGATTTCTTAGGTTACATTAATAATACAACACCATTTTTGAAATTTACCTATAAAATTGATAATGATAGGCTGCATTATTTGGATGTCACCCTAATTAAAGATTATGTCAACCAATGTTTTCAGTCAAAAATATACAGGAAAAGTTCCTTCTCAAATGCTTATCTTAATTACCATAGTGGGCACCCCTTCTACCAAAAGAAGTAGATAGTAAAAGGACAGTTAATCCGGGCTTCAAGAATGTCTAGTACTTTAGACATTTTTAAAGAAGAAGTTAGGATTTTGAAGAAACTCTTTATGGAAAAGGAGTACCCTGATAGCCTTTTTGAGAGTTTGGCACTGGAAGTGATTCAGAATAGAGAAATTAAATATTCCCCTTTATTAGGTGTTGGACTAACTGGGTTACACCACAACCAACAAGTGGACATTTCCCAGGTAAAAAACAGCTCTGTACACACTTTTTCTATTAACTTGGACAAAATTGAACAAATTATTTATAAATACTGGCCTATTCTTAGGTTACAGGATGACATCAAAGTCCACATTCCATCATTCCCACATTTTGTTAGAAAAAGGGACATGAACCTGAAAGAACTTTTAGAAGTTAAGCAGGAGGTTAAATTGGACACTATTAAGAGAAAATTCGGTACATATCCATGTGGGAATTGCAAGCAACGTCATGCCATGTTAAACCAAAGTGCTTTATACCTCCCTTCTAGGAAGTTTAGATACACCTCTATGAGATATTTTAATTGTGGGGTGAAAGAGGTGGTATACCTTGGGTGTTGTATGGCTTGTCATAGTTTTTATGTGGGCAAGACCGAAAGAGTTTTTAGGAGAAGGGTTTACAAACACTTCAACGATATTATTAATTGCAAGGAGAGCAATGCCTTTTATAAACACTCCCTGGTCTGCAAAGATATGCTTATAAAATTTGTAGTACTAGAACAAATAATACCTGACGTCCGTGGGGGTAGTTGGGAAACCAGGTTGGAATACCGGGAGTTATTTTGGCAACTCAAGCTGGATTCCACCAGGTTTCCCGGCTTAAATGACAGCCTTAATATCAATAGTGTTTTAAAATTGAGGCATGCTCACCTTTAGGTTTTTATGAAAGTAGATTGTTCATTATATTACCACCAAGTAATTTTGGTTTCCTGGTATTTTTTGGTGGAAAGCCCTCTAGTCACCAAGGCAATAGGTTTATTATATACGAAGTAATGGGTAATTATGCCATATTTTAGATTGGTTTATTTATTTTATTGGGATACTAATATAATATAAACAAGGATTTCTCACAGGAAGTTTTATAAGAATTTTTAAGTATACACAGCATTTATTATTTATTATTTATCTTGTAATTTAACTTTTAAGTCCTTATTTAAGGATTTTTACAATGATACCAAAAAAATTTTTTTTGGATAAGTTTTTTTGGACAAGTTTACTTACAAGTATGGCTTATATGTTTTAGATATGTTTTATTTATATATTTGTAAGAAGTTGCAAATCAGCATAAGAGTTACACTTTTTAAAACTACTTGATGTTTACGTTTCTTCTTTTACCAGTTTACAAACGAGATAATTGTTTAAAGAGTCATGTGACTTAATGGAGAAGGGTATTTAATGGTTTAAATCACAGACTCATTTTTTCCTTGATAAAGCTCGGATTTATCCGAGCGAAAGCGCTTGGTTAAATTGTTTTTTGTTTTACTGCTACAATAAAAGTTTTAAACAAGATCGAGCAGTGTTCGTAATTCAAAGCAGTTAGTCGCTGTATTTCGACATTGCTTCTGGGTTCTGTGTTGCTGAGCTTTACTACTTCGCAATTTCAAGGAGCCCCATACCGCCTTCAGAAAGGGGAATATATAATCTTGGTATACACTGATTTTTATGAAGCATTTTTCTTGTTTTCCTGTCCAACTGATCTAGCAACTTTTGGAGATAGTAAATCACCCCAAAACTGTAAGTTAGGACAGAAACAGCAACTTGTTTTTTAGCTTGGACTTTGTTCCTAGATGTAAGGGCTGTTTTCAGTATTAATTTTAGTCTTCTAAAATGCTCCTTACCAAGTTTTATTCACATTTGTTCGTGTGGTATTATTGATCCTTCATCAATTCCTAAATATTTATACACTCCCTCCTGCTCCTGTCTGGTTGTGTAGATTGCCTCAGTGATTATCTCCCAGTCAGACATTGCACCTGAGGTGATGTATTTGCTAGGGTCCAATACTAGGATACAGTCTAACAGGGAATTCTATGTCTTGTTATAATGTGTGGGACTATTTAGTTGTGTGAAACCAAAAATATTCAGCATAGATACAGGGGAGTTAGAGTTTATGTCCAACCAATTAACATTCACATCACCTAGCAATAATAGTTTTGTAGAATTATGATACCCAATGTAAGATATCTTCCAGTATAGCTGTACTGTTGCTAGCAAGGATGTAGAGAACAGTAATGCATATTTGTTTAATTTCGTGAAAATTTTAAGAAGCTCTGCTGAAATCAATTTTGGCATTGGTTTGTTGTAAGGGGAAATGTGGCAGTTGTTGGGAAGGATTAAAATGATACCACCACCTTTCCTCTTTATAGTCATTATGGATTACATTATACCCAGATGGTGTAAGAGTCATTTATGCCAAGTTTCAGTTACAGCAAGAACATCATGCTTATGTTGGGTAATCCAGGCATGTAGTTCAACAATTTTCTTATGCTAATAACATTTTTGGCAGCAA